>NC_056736.1:391959842-392094842 GCF_019279795.1 Protopterus annectens
TGTTTCATCACATCATTATATCATGTATATTCATGGGTAAGTACTAGGCTAGCTGCCATTTGGAGACATCCGTTTTCCCTTTTGTACTCAAAATAACCTATTCCATTTTGTTATAGATTATCCTTACCCATCCCATGGTTGATAATTATATATTACCCCTAATGAATATAACTGGCATCATACCTAGATAATTTGAGGGGACTCATCAGACCTCCCAACTGTCCCAAATTATTCGTTTTTTACTGAGTTTTGGGGTCCAAATGAAAGGGTTTCACGATTCCCGAGTGGCACCCCTTCATTTCCGATTTCTTTGCTTTTTGTATTTTTAATTTTTTAAATTTTCGCGCTGTTGTTGCTGACATCATCATGTGCGCGATGATGTCAGCTCCATCAGCACTACCAGCCAGTCAGAATTGAGCTCAATGAGCTCACGTCATCATTTCCGGCTGGCTGCGAGTGCCGAGAATTTGAAAACAACTGAACTGTTGAGATTGTTGCTGCCGAGAGAGGGATTTTGCATTGTAGGGACTTTTTGCTTAAACTGCTGCCGAGGGAGGGACTTTGCTTAAACTGCTGCCGAGAGTGGGACTTTGCTTAAACTGCTGCCAAGAGTGGGACTTTACTTAAACTGCTGCCAAGAGAGGAACTTTGCTTTAGGGACTTGTGCTGCCGTTTCTGCCGAGAGAGGGATTTTGCACTTTGCTTTAGGGACTTGTTTCTGCCGAGAGACTTAAACTGCTGCCGACTGACTTTGATGGGGCTGCTTTGCTGGAAACTAGGTAAGGAACAAAGTGTGTGTACTTTGGTAGTGCTGCTTTGCTAGAAACTAGGTAAGGAACAAAGTGTGTGTACTTTGGTGGTGCTTTGCTGGAAACTAGGTAAGGAGCAAAATGTGTGTACTTTGATGGTGCTGCTTTGCTGGAAACTAGGTAAGGAACAAAGTGTGTGTATTTTGGTGGTGCTGCTTTGCTGGAAACTAGGTAAGGAACAAAGTGTGCATGTGTGTCAATGTAATACACCTGGTGGCTACAGATATCTAGGCTCAAACCCTGTATCTTTGGTTCAGGGTACAAAGTGCCTAAAGTCCCTAGCCACCACCATTTCTCAGCTTTTCCCACATTTTTTTTTTTTTGGTGTTAAGAGTTGAGGGCTATGGTGACAACAGAATTTGTATTCCCCCATAATTTGTTTTGTTGTTTGTCCAGGTTTTTTGTGCTAACCGTTCACAGTTATGGTGAGTGAGAAGTCAGTTGTATTTACTATTTCTCCCATTATTGGCTTTGTTGTTTGTCCAGGTTTTTGTGCTAAGAGATTGACAGCTATGATGAGAAGTGAGAACTGAATTCACTAAATGATAGCCATTAAGTTTGTCTTCCTATTGTTTAACCTGCTGATTTAGCATAGTGGTACATTGCACTGACTGTAGTAACATGCATGGTGGTAGCACAACATTTTATTCTAGCAACTTTCCAAAACTATTCAAGCAATCTTTAAAATGTGTCCTTCGTTTTTGACTTTTTTCCGCCCCCCCCCAAAAAAAAAAAAAAAACTGAAATTGAAAATAAGTGCAAGAAACTGTGCAAGATGCCTGTGGCTTACACTGCTGTCATTCTGTTTATAGTTTGGGTGTGGAAGTAGACTTTTATGATGGAAATGTTCTGAATTTGGCAGTTTTGTAATTATTGCTTCATGCATTTTCTTTCATAGCCTACTGGAAAAAATGTTCATTCAAACAAATTTAAAATGTGCTCTGTCTAACAAGTGTGCTGTATTATACAAGGAATATAACTTAATAAAGTCAGGAAGGTGTATCAAAGAAAAGAAACATGTATGTTTCTTGTTTTGTGTGCAAGAGGCCAGTGATTTGAAAATGGCCCAAAGGTAATCTTTATCCACCACTGGTCAAATGCATTTTTTTTGGATGTGGTGCAGGTTTCAATGCTGTTTCAATGAATGTGAGTTTCAAGGGCAGAGAAGTTTTAATGCCAAGTCTGTTTTCATTGTGAGACAGTATTACTTTGTTTATCAGATATCTGTTAGTGTTTGTGCATTGATGTGCTGCAAAATGTAAAAATAAAATCCAAATAATCATTGTAGAAGTAAAGCAATATGCACACTAGTGTTTATGGTAAATGGGGCGAAATAGCCAGGTAATGAGACATTGGAATAGCTGCAGGGGGACTCTGGTGGCATATTTTGGTTGTCTGTTCTTCAGTTTGTGTTCGAAAGTTGGTATCCGACAATTCCATTGGAGTGGGTGGGGTTATGTAATTATGTATGCAAATTAGATGTTAATCAGCGTACAGATTTGTACCTATTTTTCATGGCCCTTGTCCAGATTTTTGATGTTTCCAGGTTGAGAGGTATGGGACTCATGCATGGGACAGAGTATCTAGGAGCTACTGCTGTCAATTAGTATTACAGGGGGCAGCCCTGGGGTAAATTTTCTGTTTCCCATCCACAGATCTAAGTTGCACTTGAATACTGACAGGGATGGACATCCTTCTATCTTTCTCTGTATCAGCAGTTTTTATTTTCCATGTTAGTATTTTTTCTTAATAATTTTAATCTCTTCATTTACATATTCTTTTTCACATCATTTCCAATCATTTTTTGTACTTTTATTTAAACATTCTTACTATTAAACTCATTATTTTATCTTACCCACTTTAATATTTTGTACAAGTTTAAGAAACAGAATACACAGCTAGATTTAAATATCTGCAATCCCCACTTCATCTTCACTCATAGACAACACAACTCTTTTCACTGGGTTTAATCTTGAGTCCCATATGAAAGAAAACACTAATTGTACAATTTCCTTTTCATATTTTACTGGGAGCATGTAAAGATTTGAGTTAAGAGCTGTTTTCCTATAAATATGAAAGTCAACAAATTAACCCTTTTCCTGAATGCTAATATATATGTCTTCACAGAAGACATATTTCTTTAATTTCTTTTATTACTGTTCCGACTATATCAAAGTACATAATTTTTCCCATATTTTATTCCTAAAAAAACAATTCATTCATTGAAAAATACACACCCCTAATTTCAAACCTTTAATTTTATCTTTATTCAAGGTCATTCCCAGTTCCTTTAAGCATCCATTCAGACAAACTAACACTTCACTCATTCATATTTTGTTCTTAGCAACTACAACTGTATTGTATTCATATGTCAAAACTATGGTATCACCACCTCCTTTTACATCACATATCTAGCATCTTTCATTTTATAAGCTACTTCACTCACTATTGCATTCATCATGAATCCAAACAATATTCCACTCAGTGAACATCCTTATCTTAAACAACAGTTCATGCATATTTCTTTACTCAGCCACCAATTCACTAACTCTCTCTCCCTATTGTTCTGTTATGTTGACATACAGACTTTCCTAATTCTATTACCTATTCTATTCTTCTCCATAACATTACACAAAACATCATGTACCACCATATCAGATGTCATATCATCTATCATAATTTTCACATCCTCCCTTTACTTATAATATCATCCAAAATTTCTCTTACAACCAATAACAATTCTTGATATCCCTTTCCTTTTATACCATATATACTTTATCCCATAATATCCATTATCCTACCTTCCATTTTTCTCTGTATTGTTTCTATAAAAAATTTAGAATCCATGTTACTTAATGTGATGGGTCTCCATTTTTTATTTCATTCTTCTCAACTTTCTTCCATATGAACTTTAATATCCAACTCATAACTTTTCACAAACAAAACCTTCCTTCAGCCATTCATTCAGTACATTTACAAAACATCTTCTTTGTCATACTATACATTTCTTGTACATTCCACACCCAGCACCATCTGGGTCTGATACAGAATCAACATTTACTTTCTTAAGTACTTTATCCTTTTCCTTCACTTGTTCTGAAAATCTTTACTTTCCATTCTCTCTTATTTTCCATATGATGTACTGTAATACTCATAATTTGTTCTTTTGTTCATTTTACCACTTCTTTTACAGTTTTCATGTCTCCCATTATTTTAATATTCTAATATCTTATTTTACCCAAATATACAGACATCTTCTCCCTCCCAATTAAAGTCTCCTGCTATTGCAATTTTCACATTAACTACCACATAGTCTAATATTTAGTGAAACATATTCTCCTTTTCCTTTCTAAATGTATATGCATACAATGCTATAATTCTGTAAGGTTTACTATCGAAATTGCGAAAGGCAAAACAATTTCCATTCGCAGTTTTGAAGTACACCATCAAAATTGGAATCATGACCATGTCACAATGTTGATTCAGCTGATCGACTCAGCAGTCGACATTGTCTTTGAAAACATCCCGTGATATATGTATAGGAGCTCATGTAAATGAAACTCCTATACAATATATCACGTTTTTGCAGGGGGTGGTCAAGCCCCCCTGCACCGCCCCGTGTGCCCCCCACACCCCCTGCTAACAATATATTCCAATTCCGAGATCGCACTACAGTGGGGATATGGATGAATTTCCAAACTTCACTGTACCGCGATCTCCATACAGTTTGTCGAACACACTTATGTGAATGCACTACTGCATTCGCATAAGTGTGTTCGACTTTGCAATATATTTCACATTTTATGAATGACAATCTAACTTTTGGCAGAATACCTGCCATTTGATTGCCGTTCGTAAAAATAATAGTAAACCATTCTGTAAACATGCGCTGTCCACCTCATATCCACAACAGTTAACCTTCCATTCCTTAACAACATTGATCCTAGTATTTTTACTATTTATTTATACAACACAGCCATCCAGAACAACTTTCACTTCCTACATTCCATATTGTATTTACACCCCACAATTTTTTTTTGTTTGCAGTCTTTCTTCATTTGTCAGAAATCTTATATATTTTAAAATAATAACATCCACATCACATTTAACACACCATTCCAGTATTCCTATCTTTCTTACAGTATTGATAATACTATTCACATCTACTGAAAATACTCTAAAATTGATGATTTTTCTTATTTTTAAGTTTAGGGGAATTATTTTAAAATTTTCATTTTTTGTTTTTACTTTTTCCCCTATTGAATATTTTCCTGGGTTTATGTACAAATAACCCTTGATCATCAGAGTCAGATTTTTCACTGGCTAAAACTTCAAAAAATTGTAGGGTTAATCCCTTCTCCTGTCCTCTCTTCCTATATGCAAACTCTCTTCTCCTTTTCCCCCCTACAAATTTTTTTTTTCTTTTACGGTTTCTTTTTCACCCGGTTCACCAACTCTCTCAGCCTCTAGTTGTCCTTCATCATGTATGTTTTCTTCCCTCCCCCTTCTTTTTCATTATTTACTATTTGCTATTTGCTCTTGATTGTCTGTCTAAAAAATTTCCATTTTTTACACAGTTCACATTCAGCCACACACCTTCTTTTGGTATGTCCTTTCTCCCCATGTGGGTTACATTGTACCTTGTCACAATCATTAATTAAAGGATAAATGTTCCCATAAAAGAAACATGATTTAGGTTGGCCTGCATATCTTAATGTCCCTCTATGACCAACCACACTTGCTAACCATTTTACCATGATTTTTTTTTCACATTTCAAAATAGCCAGTACCCTCCAATTCTATAAGTTTCTCTCATCTCTAACTTTCACAGTATCAACAGCTTTGCACAAACCCATTATGCATTCCTTAACATCTTCTTCTTCTTCTTCCCGTTCATCAGTTCTAAATAGCAAAGTAACATTTTGTTAACATTTGCGTTACTACCAGAAAAAAATGGACAGATGTCCTTTTTATCAGAGTTCCAGAAATTTATCATCAGTCCCTCAGATTCAAATGTTAAGTCCAAAAACTGTGTGTCTCTGTATGTATAAAATACCATATTTTTTGAGCTTTAAATCCCAGAACAGTTATCAAATTGTCTCATACACTATCTATTGCAGTCTCGTTTTCTGCTCTTATTTTCAAAGTTGGCCTTCTGTCTTATAAAAAAAAAAAAAAAACATAATAAAAATAACAAGCTCTGAACCAGCACTGGAACGTAAAAAATACCAAAATAAAATGACCAGTTAGCACTAGAAAAATGGAAGTTTAATAAACATCCATGCTAAAAAACACATGGTTAAGCACTTTCGTCAATAAGACATCAGAACCATGAACAAAACTGAGGCAGTGACTTATAAAAATACATAGATTGACACCCCCTCATAATAGGACCAGTTAGATTGGTGAAATAAACACCAATCGGATGGAAAATTCGAATAAAGTATGAACAGAGAACTTATCATAAATTCCTGCCAGCCAGAATACAGAATTGCTACTTTCATCCAATGATATACATCTCACAAGATGAACTAACAAATGCAAACAAAACCAAGGAACTTGATATCAACAACTTAGAAAACATATAGGATGCAATTATTTAAAGCTTTGATGCTCTAAGTTTCAACTCACTGGTAACTGAAATTACATCATTTATTCCTGGGAAGTTCATAGCATCCCTATGTAGTTGACAAAGCATTTCACGATGTAGTAACTGATTTTTTCCAGTCCCCTATGAAAGCTGCTACATCAATTTTCTTCAAAATACAAAGCTTAAACATGGAGAAGTTGTGACAGCAAGAGACATGTTTAGCCAACACACGTGTCATCATTCTTCGAAATGCTGTGTACATGCTAATAAATTCTTTTATTAAAGTTATTGTAAGTTTTTCCAGTATAAAATGCTTGGCATGTAAAACAGCTAGCCATGTAATAACAGTTTTAACTTAGTTTTTTGCTTATCTTCTTTTTTGCCTTCTGTCACTGTTGCATGCTGCATTCTCTCCTGCCAGAAAACCAGACTCCTTCTCAGTTTGGTGCTGCTTTCCTCTCTTACGTTTCTGTCACTACTGCATAAGTTGCAACTACTGCACTCTCTGCTGCCACATCACCTGTTTCCTTCTCCACATTATCATCTTCAGCACTTCCAAAAAATTATCCACCATCTCACCCCATGAAACAGCAGAACTGTCACCTAGATCAGCCTGCTCAATTATTTTCAATAGAACATCATCTGAAGTCCTTCTGATGCCAGTTTCTTTTCTACTGAGGCAGCTAAATGCTGCTCATTTGTATCAGCCCCTACACAGGAATCTTTATTTGCATTCTAATTCTACATATTGAACATTTTTTTTTCCAAATTCTCATTTTCTACCCTCAAACTCATGCTAGCTTTTCTCTCCACTTCCATGCTGTTGCTTTTCTTAGACCTCTTCCTTGCTGCTGTAGCAGCCCTCCGGCACTATCTAGGAGTTAAAAAGAGAAAAGAATAGGATAAGTTCCCCAATTCCCTGGGCAGATTTCCCCTACTATTATAAAATGCACCTCAGGTTTCTCATGAAAATAGACTAATAGCCTAGTGGGACTAACCCAGTTAACAGAAGATAAATAAATAAAATAAACAAATAAGATACAGATGTAGGGTAATTAAATATCACAGTGGTACTTTCCTACTTATTTGTTAAAAAGAGAGGAATCTAAGGAATGGCTAGTGTTTATGAATCAAAGTTACTAGAAAAGACAGGAATTGCTTCAAAAGGGATAGCCAGTGTGTAGATTAAAATAAAGATGAACTTTAAAAGTATGATAGAAATAAGGGACAAATTGATATGAGAAAAAAGTAATAGTAATTATGTGAAGGGATTTACAAATGTGAAAGTATTGTAGAAGAAGGGGAATCTCACCAGACAAGAATAGGAGCAACTGCAGAATGCTAAAGGGAAAATAAGGGAGCCTTTGGATAATATGCATGAGTAGAAAAGTTGTTAAGGAACTATTTTTGATAAAAACTCCAAAGAGCAACATCTTTTGGCACAATAACTTAGGCAACAGAAATTGGAAATGGTTGTAGCCAAATGTAAAAAGGCTACGATAAGAGTAATAACTAAAGTCCCTATAGAGTTATTAGAGATATTTCAGACATTTTATGAAAATATGTATGAATCAGAGGAATGGGGAAGCCAAGAAGAAAATGCACAAATGCAAATAATTAAGAAAGACATAGGGGGATACGTAAAGGTTATGAGGAGGTTTAAAAGGTGTTCACACATTGAGGTAATCTTTCTGAATTCATAGCCCTAGCACCTTTCATTCAGGAAGGTGACTCAGGATGTACACATTATGCAAAGGTTCAAAAATTAACAGCTAAGATAAGATAAGATGAGATTTAATGGTGATGTATAATCAATCTACTGGGAGAACCTAAGGAACAGACTGTTTTTCTGTGGAAATTTGGAAGTCAGAAGGGAAGAAAGTGAGAAAGATCTAGAAGTTTTTATTTAACAATATTTTAAAAGAAGGGACTGTACAATCATCTGTACTACTCAAAGAGGGAAATACACTTTAAGTCCAACTTCATATAGACCACTTTCAATTCTGAACCATGAATATTAAAAAAAAATTATGTGTACACTATCCAAGCTAAGGTGTTGCCAAAACTGATAAACATGGATCAATGTGGTTTTGTGTAGGGGAGCTAAACATTTGACAACATTAACATAATGAAGATGATCCAAAAGGAAGCAGAGTGCAAGAAGACTCTGTTATTATTGGTATGTCTTAATGCAAAGAAGGCATTTGATAGAGTCAGCTAGGGTTTTATGATTAGGGCAATGGCAGCATTTGCATTTTGTTATAAAATAACGGAGTTAATTAGGAAGATGTAAGAAGGGTCAGAGGCAAAAATAATTTGGAGGGCTCCTCTCTGACAATCTGAGCTTGAATAGAGTAACCTGGCATGGATGTCCTCTTCCTCCTTTATTTGCCTTAAACTTAGAGCCATTGGCAGAGCAAACATGGGACTTACAAAATCAAGGGTATATCTGATATGGTACTCAAGAAAAGATCCTTATTTGTAGATGATATTGTTTTGTATTTTTATAAATTCAGAAAAAAGATATTTCAGTGTTGTGGAATAGCTTGACAGAGTTTCATTTTTTTTCAGGATGTAAAATAAATTATAATAATTTTATCTATCTATCTATCTATCTATCTATCTATCTATCTATCTATCTATCTATATTTCTATCTATCTATCTATCTATCTATCTATCTATCTATCTATCTATCTATCTATTTATCTTTTGTTGGTTGGGTTAGTCCCACTAGGGTACTAGCCTCTTTTCAGGATAGAACCAAGGTGGTATTTATACTACCAGGGGAAATTTGGCCAGGACATCAGAAAACTTCCACTACTGTTTTTGATAAGTGCTATGGAATATTTTACATCCACTTGATTAACACCAACTCAAGCAGATGGGGACTCGGTTTAACATTTCATCAGAAGGCTGGCACCCTCAGGAGTGCAGCACCTTCCTTATGCTACACTGCATTGTCAGCAATTTATCTACATGGTGTGGGAATAGAACCTAATGCCTTCAGCACCAAAGGTATCAGTAAACTGTGTTCCCACACATGAATTGGTTCATCAATATGTAGATTTATGGCAATATGATAAGATTAAATATTTAGGGGGTTGGATTAAAAATGATTATATTATGGCAGCTAAGAATATTTGGGAAGAGATTAAACAAAATATAATACAAAATGTAAGAAGCTGTAAGCTTTCAATGATGGATCTGGATAGTAAGTTATAAGCAGTGAAAATGTTTCATGACCCCTTAGTATTGTATACAGGTCATTCATATTGTTTTTAACCAGGGGAGAATCAGTGGATCATAATTAATAAAGAATTGAAGGAATTTATTTGGGAGGGAAGGAAGGTAAGATTTAAGTGGAATAAGGTGTTTCTTCCACAGAACAGGGTGGTTTAGGATTCCCAGACTGTAAGGGATACTTTACATCTACAGAGTTAATGCCCATATACATAGCACAACCAGAGTATTACAAATCAGAGTGGAAAGAAATGAAGTTGAAACTTGGGGAGGGGGTCACAAAATAAAGACAGAATAGGGTTTTGGATTCAAGCATTTAAGGAGAACAGTAACAATCATACATAATATTCTATTTATAAAGTTTTAGAAAATATTTTGATAACTAAGTGAATATGGGAATGGATGTCAGAGGATTTACCAGTTGGGATGACTGTAAGTAGGGGCACAAAAACAGGCAAGAATGAGGTGGAATTTGTTGTTGAAAATTAAGAAAGGAACCAATATATTGAAAGCAAATAACTTAGGAGGAAGAGTGGGATGAAACCAAGGAGAAGTTTAGTCTGTGGGTTGGAAACTGCATTACTTACCTGGGATTTCTGACAAATTAGATGCATAGAGAAAGGGATGGGGGAGTGTTAAATGAATGAACAGCTCTGGTTGAGTTTATAGTTGAGTCTAGAACATAAGTTGCTTTTAAAAGTGATAATTAGCAGGACATAAAAATAATGCATGATAACTATAAGAATCAATCAGAGGATGTTAGAAAAAAATTAGGAAACAAGAATGGAATGGAATGACAATATACAAAAAGCAATGGGAGGATATTTGTATGGCTCCAAAGTATGCAGCAAAACCTAGAAACTTTAAGAGTTTTGCATGGATGTCTTTGGATACATATTTTTAAACGCTAAGAAGACTTCAGAGATTTTTTCCACAGGTAGACAGCAATTGTGGGAGATGTGATGGGAAAGATTGAGGTACCTGGGAACATTCTTGTGTGAATTAATAGGTTTTAGAAATTCCCTACAGGGTACTTTGTCAGAAGTGTTGGGGGAGCAAATTACTTTAACTAAAAAAAGGATGATCTTGAGCTGCCAAAAAAAGCGTTTACTAGAAAATTGAAAAAACTGTAGCAGAATTATTGAGTATTATAAAGGAGATAAAAGAATTGGAGATGAGGTCTTTAGAAAAGGGAAGAAATAAACTACACTGAAATATGTGGAATCTGTGGGAACCAAACATACAGACTAATGTTCAGGAGGATTGATATTTCAAGGAAGTCAAGACTTCAGAAATCTGTGCAATGTTAAACTGAATAATTAAGACAAAAATCATATATGTACAATGTGTAGAAAGGAAAACATATTGTAATGGTTTGTTTTCCATTTTATAATTGAAAGTGCACTCTTGTTACTATGCTATATGTGATGTTAATAAAGATGTTTTATTAGAAAAATATTTTATATAGGGGAGTACCAACATTTTAGAAGAAATGTATGGTGGCTATATTATCTAAAGAGGCTAAAGACCCTTCAGATGTAGTTTCATATAGACCAGCTTCAATTTTAAACCATTTTGTACTAGCTAAGAAAATGGCAAAGATAATACCAAAGTTGATAAATATGAATCATGTGTTTTTATTTATGTATTTGTTTGTTTGTTTGTGTATTTATTTTTTTTTTTGGAGTGGAGGCAAGCATTTAACAACATTAATATAACAGTGATAATCAATAGGGAAGGGTGAAGAAAACTCTATTATTGTTCATGGGTGTTGATGCAGAGAAAGCATTTGATACAGTGAGCTAGGATTTTATGAGTAGAGTAATAATAGCATTTTGTTCCTGGATAGAATAATATGGTTAATAAGGATAATATATGATGTGTACAAGGCAGAAGGGATCCTTTCTGATGAGCTGTGTTTGAACAGAGGATCTGTGTAGGGGTGTTCTCTTTATCCAATGTTATTTGCTTTATATTTAGAGCTGTTGGCAAAGAAAATAAGGAATTCATTAGTTCAAGGATACAAATTGTATGACATTCAAGAAAAGCTAGCTTTGTTTGCAGGTAATAGTATTTTGTGCTTGATAAATCGAAAGGTCGTTTTGATGTTGTGGAACATTTTGAGACTGTTTTGAGTGTTTTGGGGATATAAAATAAATGAAGATAAAAGAAAGGCTGTAAAGATAAAATATGAACCCACACATTAATTGGTTCAACAATACCCAAACTTATGGAGTCAAGATAAAATGAAGTATTTAGGTGTATGGATTAAAAAGGATTATGATATGGTGGTTAAGGATATGTGGGAAGAAACTAAGCAAAAGATAATACAAAAATGAGAAACTGTAAGGTCTTGATTATGGATATGGATAGTAAGATACAGTCAGTGAAACTGGTTTTAGTTCCTTTAGCTTAGATACATGTCAGGTTGAATTTTATCAACCAGAAGTATAGAAGAAGTTGTGGATGATAATTAATAAAGAGTTGAAGGCATTTATGTGGGAGTTGAAGAGGGCAATAGTTGGATAAACTGATTCACCTCATTGAACAAGGTGGTTTAGAGTTACTGTTTTGAAGGGGTACTTTAGAGCTATGTAGTTAAGGCTTATATACATAAATCAAGAAGAACATTAAAACCAAAATGGAAAAAGATGCTGATGATGAAATGGGGGAGGACATCAGGAGATAAATAAAGACTAGGATTTTGGATTTAAGTCCTTAAGGAGAATAATAACTACCATTCATAATAAGCAGAAGGTATTCTAAGAGCTAAGCCAGCAAAGGAAATAAGAAAGGAGATTATATCTATAGGGATTGCTGCAAACAGAGGTATAGAAAATAGGCTAGAGAGGCCTGGCATTTAGCGGTGGAAATTAGGTAAGGGACTGGTAAGAGAGTGAGACAAAGCTAAACAGAAGATTGGCTTGCTGGTTAGAGACTGTCTTCTCTATCAGGAGTTGTGATCTGACTGTAAGCCAAGAAAAGGGATATAGACAACTAATTGAAAGATCAGCTCTAGTAGAGTTTTTAGTTTAGTCTAGAAGACAAGCTGCTGTTAAAAAGGGATAATTAGTTGGACGTATAAAATATTTCAGGATAACTATAAGAATCAATCAAAGAAGATTAGAAAAGATAGGGAGTAAATGAAAATTATTAACAAGAAAATATGTATACAACATGATAATAATAATGGAAACTGTTAATAACGGTTGCTTTCTTTTCTGTTAAAGTGTATGAATTCATGCTGTGATGACTTAATAAAGACATTTTAAAAAAATCTAAGACAGTCTGCACTTTAGCCAAATGGGAATGCTAATCTCCAGAATGAATGACAAAATCATCCAAATAAGCAGGGGGTTTAAAACCTGATCCAGGAGTCAGTGAAATGTTGCAGGGGTACCATGCAACCCAGAGGGGAGAACAGTACACAGAAACAAGCTATTGGAGTGGAAAATCTCTGTGTTACGGGAATTTGTCAATATCCTTCATCAAAGATAGAGTAGAAAAGAATCGACTTTCCTAGTCTCTCTGTTAATTAATCAACTCTAGGTACGGGGTGACTATCAAATCTGAATATACTGTTCAACTTCTAGAAATTATTACTGAGCTAGAAAGTTCCGTTAGGTTTTGGAACTAATATATGGGATGGTTCCATTTCACTTTTAGACTCCTTTATTACCCCGTCATAATTATCTCTTTTATTTCTTTACACACTTCTTATACTAATGAGTCTGGTATTCTACAAGTTTTTTAATTAACCTTCTCTCCTGGGCTAGTCTCAGTCTGGTGTTGATTCATATTTGTTCTCCTTGGCAGGTCTGAAAACACATCCTTATTCCTTAAAAGACATGCTTTTATTTCTTGTTTCTCTGACTTGGATAGTCTGTCATCTATCAGACCTACAGGTAGTAGAGGAAGTTCTTTTTCTTTTCCAGAGTCACTATCTGCTGTTAAACTAACTAACAGAATTTGTTTTTCCATCCATGGTTTCAGAACACTGATATGGTACATATGTTATGGTCTTCTCTTACTTGTCTCTCCAATTGTGCAGTTTACCTCCTTTTTTTCTCGATTATTTCAAATGGCCTCTTCTATTTAGCCAAATACTTGTTCTCTGCTGTGCCGACTAGAACCAACACATAGCCACCAGCTTTAAGTTCCCTAGTTCTTGCATTTCTTTTACACATCCCTTGCTGAGTAGCTTGAGTTCTTTTTGTGTATTCTTGAATTAAGAAACAGCACTAATTTTAGACTATCTTGCAGGCTGGTGTAGTTCTAAAACACTTAAATGTTTTTCTCTTCTTCTCAAGTTTCTCCGGCAGTATCTAGCAGTCCCCCAGACTGCTTGCCATATGACAATTCAAAAGGACTGTACCGTCGAGGCTTGCTGCACATCATGAGTGACAAAGCAAATGCATGACATAAATTGGTCCCAGTTTTCACCGTCCTGTTCATTAACCTTTCTAAACATAGGGTTTAGCATTTTGTTAAAATACTCTGCCAATCTATCCATCTGGAGATAGTACACTAAGAATTCACTTGCTTGACCTTAAAGCAATGGCACAACTGGTACATTATTCTGGACAGAAGTCCTCTGATCAAGGAGTATTTCCTATGATATTCTTACCATAGTAAACAACAATATTCTCCCTCTAGCTGTAGATTTAGCTGTGGCTTTATGTAGTGGGATGGCTTCATGCTATTTAGTTACATAGTTCAAAAATAACTAAAATACATTGAAATCCATTGCTAGATTTTACCAGTAACCCCACAATGTGCCTTGCAGTATGTGCAAATGTCACCTCTGTGTTAGGCACTGGAATCAATGGATTTTTAATGTCTGGATGAGGTGCTATCTTCTGACACTTACGGCATCTAACACAAAAGTTGTGAATTTCTTTCATTATTCCAGACCAGTAAAACCTTACTAGGATATGCATTTTGGTCTTGCCAATTCCTAGATGTCCTGTTAGCACATGGCGATGTGCTAATCTCATCATTAGGTTCCTACAATGCTTGTGTACTTGTGGTTGGCATAGTACTTCCTCTCTCTCCTTATTTACTCTGCATAAAAAGTTATGTTGTAACTCCATTTATGGATAAGAAGTGGAAATATCTTGCTTATCTTCAACAATCCTGGATATATTTCTCTTAAGTGTTATTTTCCCAAGTCACCTTCTTACAATTTAAACAGCTTATGTGAAGGTCAGGTAACTCTGGGGTTTCTTCAAGATTAGCCTGTTGAAAAGTGAAAGACACTGTTTTCTCCCCTACCAATATGGACACTGGGGTATCAGTGAATAACTCTTCTTACAGAAAAAGGCAACTCATAGCAGTATTCTTTAGTATCACTTGATACCTCTGCCTTATTTAATATTTCCTGTTCTCTTTCTTTGTTAACTTCATGCTTAGAACCCTTTTCCATTCACTTATAACTCCTTTATTGTGGCTTAGCAGGAACATCATTATTTATTTATTTATTTTATTTGTCTTTTGTTGACCGGGTTACTCCAACTGGGTCAAGTGACCTGTTTTCAGAGGAGACCTGGAGAGAAAAGCTCCACACAGTACAAAACAAAAACACAGTATATTAACAGTACAGGAATTATAATCATGCTGAAATGACTTATCAACAGGCAATATACAAAAGAACAAACATAAAATGGAGAAAAAAAACTTCAGAAGATAACAGAGTTTAAAAGTTTTTATACAAAAGATAAAAAATTATCAATGTTTTCATATTAACATAAGAAATAAACTATATATATATATATATATATATATATATATATATATATATATATATGTTTAGAACTTATAAGCTAAGACAGATAGGAGAATAAAAAAAGTAATATTGACGTAGAAATGGAGAGACAGAGAAAGCATAAATGAGAGTTAAGTATAAGGAAGTAAGAGAAAAGTAGAAGAGAAGCAAGAAAGTTAATCTGTTTTGGAAATAGAAAGTGAATTAAAGCATATAACTGATAAGTAGCGTGAAGAGAGCTTGTACATTATTTGTAATATTTTCTTAAGGAAAGCAGAGTATGATTAAGGGAGACTGAGTTAGGAGTCAGGTAGGGTGGTTGCAAGAGCAGGAAAGAGTATTAGCAAGGTAGTTTTTTAGTTCTTTTTTGAAGAGTTTTGTAGATTTGATGGAAGGTATATTACAGGGGAGTTTGTTCCAAATGTGGTATATTGAGCATTTATAGAGCAATTTGCCTGTTGTTTGCATTAAGGCTCTGTTCAAGTTTATTTTGTCCCTTAGTATATACCACCTTCTCCTTTTTTGTATTTCCATGTGGCTAAACCTTTGCTTCAGAGTAACAGAATACCAACTTCTTAATCCTTTGTATTCTCTAGGTTACATTCCCTCTGCAAAGGATTTATCTTCAGTTTTACCTTACTTCTTATTTATAGATACTACTTGGCTAAGGCTTCCTTTATTTGAGGTTTCTGTTGTATTTTGACAGAAGTGGGTTTAGAACTCGCCGCAGATACTATTTGCTGTTTAGAATTCTCAGTGTTTGGGGTTTATCCTTTTAGTTTGACAGAATGTGTAGAATTTAGCTTAGGTGGTACATTTTTCATGCTTCCTAGCTTCATTTCTTCAGACTACACCCTTGTACTGAGTGTTTACTTCTCTTCAGTTCTGCCTTGTCACTTTAATTATACTTGCTCTTCATTTCTATGATGCAACATTTTAGTGTGTAGGCCTCTTCCTTCTACTGTTTCTGTTAGAAATGTATTCTGATACCTCTATTCCTCTCTTTGCATTCTTAGCCAAATCTTTATACCTTTAGTGTGTTAATATTAATATTATGCCTGATCTTTATTGGATTCATACACTAATGAATGCATCTGCTGGTTTCTTCACCCTTTTCTGAGTTAGGCAGAGGGATGTCTGTAAGCTTATTCACCTGTTTGCCTTCCCTACACTGATAATGTGGCTTACTAAATTAAGTACCTTTTTTCCGTTGCCTCCACAACTGTTTAAAGTGAGAAAAAATGTCATTGTCATACCATATGTTAAATTGGGAGCAAGAGCAACAGGATTAACCACCATTCCAAGCCCTTATTTTAATTCTATCCAAGTAATAGGAATTGGTTTATCACCAAAAGGCAAACTTATAATGGTTTGTTAGTAACAGTTTTCTTTTTTTTGCATACATGCTGCTATTTTATAGGCTTTACCATATTGCCTGAGTCTAACAGTTTTTTGCAGTTCTCTGACATCATTTAAGACCTTGACCTTAATTAACTTGGGGAATTTCACAGTAACACAACGTAGTATTAGCCATTTTAGAAGATAATTTATCACATTCTAGAAGCATAATACTACTAGTAGTAAGCTTTTCAAAAGTTAAAGTGTAAAAATTGAAAACATGTATAAGGCAACACACAGAAAGTGCAGGTTAACGTTGTTTTATTAAGCACTTTCATCTCTCAAATATCGGAGACTTCCTCAGAATAACCACACATTATACACAAACATTTAAGACATTCTGAACATTCCAATGACCCATTTGGAGCAATCAGCTGTTTTTTCCTGTCCTGTCACCATGGAAACAAATAGCCAGGCTGATTCATAAAATACAAATAACAATCATATGACACTAAAAAAGCTTCACAAACATCCTAAACATTAGTGACCACTAAAAATTCTTATATTAAAAAAATCCCATGGATTTCAGCTTTCCATTTTCTACTATTTTGCTAGTCAATAGCATTAAACTTAGTAAGGCCTTACTATATATTGACAAATCAGATCTTATTTCCTAGCTGAAAAGAATAAGTTCCTTAGTTACAGTCATTTGCTTCCACAACATTTCTGATAATTTATTCTTTTGGGAATTTTTAAAATCTGTCAACTTATTACATTCCAAAAATGTTTCCCATTTACCTCTCTGTTTTCCATCATACCTCCTACATTGGCTGTCTACCTGAGAAATAATCTTCTGATGTCTGTTTGTGAAATAAAAATACCTGTGCAAATACTTAAAAATCCTAAACCTTCTGGATGTTGTATACTTGGGAGTTGTACAGATATCCTCTTAGTGCTCCTTTGGATATTGTCTTTTCATTCTCTCTTCCAAATCTTTTCTAACCTCCTCTGATTATCAGTTATCATGCAGTATTTATATGCTGTACTAATTATCAATTATTAAACAGCATTTTTCATTCTAGACAACTTAAAATGCCACCAAAAATGGTCTTTCACTTAGCAATCCATTGTGTCTTTCTCTTTTCCTATACTCTTATCAGTTCCTGGTAGGGAAACTTGCAGTCCAAGTTTCTGTTAAGCATGATCCAACTATATCACCTATAGCTATTTGCTCCCAAAACACTGGTTCTCATTTAGATCAGTTTTGCCAGCTAAACTAATGCAAGACTGTGGACTGCAACATTTTGTGCAAAATGAAGTACATAATTTATATGGCAATCATGGGGTGGTTTTAGCTCTTCAGATCATGGATCAGCAATCATTAAATTACTGATTGTTGTTGACGTTGCTCAGAAAGAAATGTTTTTCTTTTAATTTTGTGAGAAGAAGGTTTGTATGTTTTTTTTTTTATAAAATAGTCTAATTCCCTGTAATAAACTGCTATTTTGTTCCCTTCATCCCATCTGCTGTGTCGCAGAGCTCCTCATTGATCTCATCAGCTAAGATCTTGCCTCCTTGACAGAGTTCCAAAATCATGGAGCTCCAGGAAAGCAGGTAGAAATAAGATAAGGACTTTCCATTGTGGAACGTCTTGATGGTGGCAATAAACTTGTTTTTGCCCTGGTATTATGCCCAGAATTGCAACAATATCAGTGCAGAAGTACTGGCATATTTCCCATTTTTGTAGCAGGGCTAGAGCCCCTGATGTCCACTGTGAGCTGTAGTTCTAGTAAGGAATTGAATCTCCCCCCTTATAGAGGGGAGCTGTTAAAATGTTACAAACAACCTCTTAAGAAATGGGTCTGCTAATCAGCCCTGACTTCTTGGATTGCAGAAAAGTTTCCTTCCCTGTACTTTAACAAACTTAGCATTGCCTACAGTAAACTGGAACATTTGTGTCTTTTGTTGTAGTCCAGGTTTCCTGAATATTCTTATAGTACTGCACAGCTGGACAAAATACAGTCTCTTGTGTCCCATTTACATAAATCCTGCTGAATTTCTGAAAACGTTTTTCTTATTTCTCATACTGTACAGGTTAGTTTAGTATTATGACACATCTTTTTTCATTTAATTCTTTTTTTGCTCTGGTCCTCCTTTGACCTTTGAGCCTGCCCCTGGATACTCAGCCTGTCATTTTTTTTCCACTGGGGCAACAGTCCTATAGACCATTTGTTCCTGTAGGGGAGAGGATCAATTGACATGGGAGTGGTGGCATCATCCACATGGAGATAGGGTTTCTCTCTTTATTGCCCTAATGCCTTGCACATGCTCATTGCGTGTTCTTCCTGGAGGGCATGCAACAGACATAAAGTGAGATTTTTACTCTGTTCCACTAGAGATAAAAGGCAACAGACGACTCTACCTTCTCAAATAAGCATAATGTGCATGTTTGTTTGGTCTACTTTAGGTAAATCGGTGAATTATGTGTACCCTAGACACTTATGCTGAACCCCCCCCCCCCCAGAAAGAGGCAGGCAAGCAGAGCTACTTTACTCCTCTTCCTCCTTAGTCATTTCTAGCAGGTGCCTGTGCCACAAATCAAACTTAGTTTGCTTTGGTCATTGTTAGGCTCCATACCTCTGTGCCAGTGGAGGTGGCTTAGATTGTCCTCTAATAAATTCATGCTATGGCAAGCTGGAGTGAATATTTCTTTATATTATACATCTTTAGTGAACAATATCACTCGACAATATATTACAGAACGTAAAGAACTGAAACAGAAGGAATTCATGAATATCATTATTCAAACACTGAAACAGTGCCTGGATATTTCTATATTAGATACTCATTAATGTTTTCTTTATCCATTTAATATGCTTCATTACTTATTTTTCAACTCTTTTTGGCTACCCTAAGCTGACCATCAGCTACTCCCAGGATATCTCCTCATGTACTGAGTTTACTGGATTCATCTTAGCCTCCCTAAGGCTAATCCTGACCTATACCCAGGGCTTCTGAGGAGGTTGAGGAACTACCCTTTCATGTTCTTGTCCAGTCTTTGGGACAGCATGTAATGGGCTCCATGGCATCTTAGCCACACCTCTGTGTGCACCTCAGCCTGAGTCCTGTCCCTTAAAATATGATATCTTATGAAAGCCCCTAGCCTCTGCCAGGGGTCTAATGTGATGGGCTATTGTCCCATCCCCAGGAGCTGGCATGCAGTGGACTCTGTGGCATCTTGGCCACGCCTCTGCTTGTGCTTCAGCTTGAACCCTGCTTTCTACAGTACAGCACCTCCTACAGGCTCCAGCCCCTCCCTGATTTCTGAAACTCATGAATCCTTTTTTTCAGGATGAGAAAGTTCTGATCTTTGGTATCATAACTGCCCTTTTATTTCCTATGTTCTGACACAGGCAGCAGCTATTGCACCTGGAAGTGCCCTAAAAAGCTTTGGGAGGTGGGCAGATAGGGAGATGGTCCTTGGCAGGATATCCCATGCAGCTTAGGCTAGTCAAACATCTACTACTATGTAAAAGAGCATGTACACAACTGTACTTTCCTAGTTTTGTAGTCATTTTATTAAATGAAGAGGTTTTGATGTGCAGCCATCATGCATACTGTTAAAAATGAAATATCACAATATGTCTTACTGTGCTTTGGAGTTATTCAGTTGGATACAGATGAAGACTCTGGAACTGTTACAAAATCATACATTTTTGTTTTCTGGAATTGCTTTACTATTTCCTGCTAGGCATAGTATTATATGTCCTTAGTATTTAGAAAAAAAATACTTGGTTGATCCTATGAAGTTAATTAATAGTTCAAACTCAACTATCAATTACATAATTGAAGGGGTAGGCTGGGGTCTGAAATGTTTTTAGGTGAAAGCTTCTTACTAAAAGGTTGTGGGTTTGTTGGAAGACTGTTTTGCAACTCCTTTTACAAGTTTCTGAAAATAATTATCATATTTCATCTTCAGAGTGAAGGCATTAGAATTTATAGGTTTACATATATGACTTTTTAATATATGATATTCTGGAAAATTATTATAATATCTTGATAAAAAACAGTTGGTTGGACAGGGATGGATGGAAAGCTGTAATTTGGTTACGTTCTTCTGTACTGACACTGCAAAACTGGATGGAATACTTATTTTTGTTAGTCTGCCAAATCAGTGCTACAACTAGGCATAATTTCATTTCCAGATGTTTGCCAGGTGAGTGCCCTGCCTATAAAAGATTGACATATGGCTAATACTTGTTTCAGCTGGAATTCATAGTGAGTTAGCTGAATGTACTGCACAAAACTGAGTGAACAGTGTCCACATGTAGGGGGGTAGGGGATTCAGAGAAATGTATGTTGGAGCAGTGCAAGGCTTGAAACTGCATGATGTACAGGATATGTGCATGAATGCATAAGTGGACACAAATGAAGCACTGCATGCAAATAAAAACATAATATACAAATATGTTCATAAAGACAGCATTGTGATTCACAAATTTATATAAAGGCATCATTGTGTGACTATGAGTATCCAAATCGTACACCAACATTTTCACAGTTTGTGTAATAACTGCAGCATCTGTACCACAACATGTACAAGTAGTAACTGTTCCCACCAGTGATGGCTATACTGCAAATTGCAACCATTCATGCTATTGTCAGAGATATATGCAGTGCCTTATGTACTGCCACCTTACCTACAACCAAACTGCAACCACTTTAGAGTGGATAGAGATTTTATAAGGGACCTTTTGTATAGAGCCCATGCATTCTGCCCCATTTTATTGATAGAGTTCCCTCATGGTTGGGCATGAAACATCAAAATGGATAGCAAACACATAAAAACATGATATAATTATTTGTGAGCATGTTTTTAATAATTTTGCATTGATTAATCAAAGTTTAGCATTTACGTTGTCAAATATACGAGACAGATATATTTCTTACAAACCCATGGTGTGATCTTTTCAACCCAATGCCTGTGTGTCAACAGTGTACTTAAAAAAGGGAAGTAGCCATGCTATATAGGGACATGTTTAAGACACTGTCTAGCAGATTTGGGAATCTAATGTGGCAAAATGCACTAAAAAAGAACATAATCTTCTTTTTCTTCTTCTTTCGGCTTTTCCCGGTTAGGAGTCACCACAGCGAGACTCCAGTCCGCTAATGATTGGCAGTAGATTTTTATGGTGCCGAGGTGCCAGCCCGACACCCAACCTTCAACGAAGGCACACCCATTCACGCATCTTTCAAACCTGTAAATGTTTCAGACAACTCAGGAAACTAGATGCTATTTTTGATCAATGTTATAAAATTTACAAAAAGTATCAGTTCAACAGCCATATGTTTCCAAAGTACTGCATGTTCACTTCCATGTATATAAGCCAGGGCAGTTGTTTGGTTTGCTGACCTTCTTTCCATGTTTTAGGACTCATGTTTGATGACCAGTGCTTAAGTACCTTTCATGCGTCAAGACTTAAGTTGCTCAATTTATCCTGACTTGATTGACTGATGCATCAGGGTTCAAATTGCCATCTTGAACCTGGTTTGATTTGACTTGATTGATTGATCGATTGATTCAGAGACTGCCTTGGCCAGTAAAGGCAAACAGATTATTGAGAAAGCAGAAAACTGGTTAGTATGCTTATCAGCCAGAATGATTTAACAGCATAAGCAAAGGAAATGCAGAGGGCTAGGAAAACCTCCCTCACAGGCTTCAGTGCATGCACTAATTTGTTGACCAGATTTTGATTGGGCCACATGGGATGGTAACTGTCCTTCATTACCTGATGATGAGTGTAAAGAGTGTGATTTGCTAGGCATATCAATAGCAGAGGGACACCCTGTGATAGAGAAAAAGGGTGTTAAAGTTAAACATGAGATTCAGTCACACATGTGGACAGAAATGATAGCATATAACCAAAGAGTTTGGGACTCTGGAGGTAATGCAGTGCAACTGAATAGGAAGGAGATGCAAGGTGTGCTTGACTGGTGTTCCACCTATACTTAAATCAGATTACTAATGCAATAGACCAAGACAGCCTGACAGTTCAAAACAATGGGGTAGACTCTACAGACAAAACATATTTTTTGAAATTGTGTACCCATGTGGGTCATGGCTGTGATAGTTATGTTACACATAGATATTTCAAAAGGGAGAATCTTAGAAACCATAGTAGGACCTTCTCTGCAGCTTTGCTCTGTTAACACAGTCAGAGCTATAGTTCATTGTAAATCTAGGAAGGAACTGATTTATATCTCCCTACTGAAGAATATCATAAAAAATAAGCAATATCAACTCCCCAGAGGGCATGTTGAAATATCAGAAACAATACAAAAACTATTGCAAGTGGGCATAACTAAACCAGCTATTAGTCTACTATGGATTATGGAGGACTGAATGTTTTTTTTAAACAAAAAAACATATTTATTGAATTATCACTTATGACCTTGGCAATCATACACTCATATAAACAAAAACAAACCATACTGAAATATTTTCAATTGCAAACTTATACATCACTTATAATCTATGCAGTCATTGCAGTCAAACATTACATAGTTAATTTAGTTCCTGCCTTCCCTTAAAACTCATTCCTCCTCCCAAACATTATTCTGCATGTATTGTTCCCACAATTACCATTTTTTCGTATATAAGTTGTACCTACTCTTTTCTAAAGATCCCACTTCCAGTTATTTTATCTCTGTTACTATATCCACTACTTCTAGTGCAGTTGGTTTAGACCTTGATTACCATTTACTAGTAATTTTTTTTTTGGCATACACCATAATTAGACTCAACAAGGCCTTACTATGTATAGGCAATTCCAATTCTGTATCACTGCTCAAAAAGTCATTTCCATAATTACACCAGTTTGCTCACCCAGTATTTCTGACAGAGTAGTCTGCAGGGAATTGTTAAGGTCTGCCAACTCATTACACTCCCAAAATATGATTCCAATTACTCTTTCTTCCTCATCATACCTCCAACATTTGCAATATACCTGAGGAGTTCTTTGGAGTCTGCTTGGAGTATAGAAATACCTACACAGACACTTCCAGTTTATGAATATAATAGTCTGATTGATAATTGTTATTCTCATTAAGGATCTACATCCAAAAATCCCAGTCTCGCCTTGTTTCTTGAGTTCCCCCTGTTTCATCATCTTCCCTTTCCACTCAGAATTATAGTTTTCTGCTTATGTTATGTAGAGGAGCCTTAACCATGTAGTTCTCAAATTCTCCTTCAAATCAGGTAATCCCAAACCACCTTGCTCTATTGGAAGGATCAACTTATCCCATTTTAATCTTGCCCACCTCCCCTCCCAGACAAAATCTTTCAACTCTTTATTAATTGCTATCTGCAACTTTTCCTCTGGTTGATAAAAATATGACTGACCTGTGTATAAAACTCAAGGGACTAAAGCATTTTCACTGCTTGTATCTTGCTATCCATAAAACAGAGCTTCCAATTTCTCATTTTTTGTATTATCTTTTGTTTAGTTTCTTTCCACATATCCTTTGCTACCATAATAGAATCCTTTTTTAATCAGCCCAGTCCCTACCAAAACTGCAAAAAGTCACACAGGAAGCCTTTTCTTCTGTTGAAACTTGGTTATCCAATGCCCAATTAATACTCAACCCAAACAAAACTAAACTACTCATCTTCCAACCCACCAAACATACTCAAAACAACTCTCACTTTAACATCACAGCAAAAGACAACACCACTATATACCCAACTGAACACACCAAATTGCTAGGAGTGGAAATAGACAATAAACTAAAATTTGACATTCACATATCCATGACCATAAAAAAGTCCACAAAAAACTAGGAGCGTTATACAGAAATAAGCAATTTCTCACCAAAGCAGCAAAGATTTCAATAGTAAATTCCCACCTTATCTCCACCCTACTTTATGCCTCTCCAATATATGCCAACCTAAGGCAATGAGATCTAAACAAGCTAGAGACCTGCTACAACAAAATCACCAAATTTGCCACAGGGGCATCCTACCGTAGTCACCACTGTCTCTCACTTGCTGAACTGGGCTGGCTTGAACTCCCTCACCTCCTTCAGTGGTATCAACTCTCACTCGCCCACAAACTAGTAAACCATCCACTAAATGTCCCATCCCTCCAGAATCTACTCCAACCCTATCGCACCACCAGACCACTAAGATCCAGCAACAAAAATAACTTGGAGATCACTAAAGCCAATATCTCTGCTGGTGAAGCACTATTCTCTTGCACCATAGCCAAATTATGGAACTCCCTTCCACCCACAATTACCTCCATACCATCATGCACCCACTTCAAAACTTTACTAAAAGTGCACCTAAAAACATGCTGGCTATACCCTTGCAACTCCCACTCTAACATCACCCACCCCATCCAACCACTACCTTTCTTTCCACTCCACTAACTACCTTGATTATAGCAAGCTCAGATGCTCATAAGCCTAGTACTTATTATACAGCAGGAACTTCTCATTGTAACATTTGTTAATGTCTGTTATGTACTTCACAGATAAAGATTCTAGTTGTCTACTGATGTACTATGTTCTCCATCTGTAAATATGTTATAAGTAATTGCTATGTTAAATTGTTATTCGTTATGTAATCTAATGTAACTACTGTCCGTTTATTTTAACTGTGGAGCTTTTCTCCCCGGGCCTCCGCAGAAAATGGACCTACGTCCAGTCGGACACTCCCGGTCAACAAATGTAAATAAATAAATAAATAAATAAATAATCTAAGTATTTCATTTTATCATGTACCATAAATACGGGTATTGCTGAACCAATTTGTGTGTTGTTACATAGTTTACAGCTATTGCCTTTGTTTTATCTTCATTAATTTTGTATCCCAAAAAGACTTGAAACAGTCTGAGAATGTTCCACAACACTGAAATGTCCTTTTCTGGTTTTATCAGGTATAGAATAATATTATCTGCAAATAAATTAACTTTTATTGATTACCATAACAATTATATCCTTGAATTTCTGAGTTCCTTATTTTCTTTGCCAGTAGTTCTAAATATAACACAAATAACAAAGGGGAAAGAGGACAGCCCTGCCTGGTTCCTCTGCTCAAACAGAACTTATCAGAGAGGAATCCTCTTACTTTAATTTTCACTTCTAGTCCTTCATAGATCCTCCTAATCAACCTTATAATTTTATCAAGGAATGCAAATTCTTTCATTGCCCAACATAAAATCCCAGCTTACTCTGTTGAATGCTTTCTCTGCATCAAGACCCACCAACAACAGTGGTATTTTCTTAAATTTTGCTTCCCTCTGGATCACTATTGTTCTATTAATGTTGTCAAATGTTTACCTCCCTTCCACAAAACCACATTGATCCATATAAATCAATTTTGGCATCACATTTGCCAGTTTTTTAGCCATTATAGACAAAAACACTTTGTAATCATAGTTAAGAGTAGAAATGGGCCTATATGTAGCTGGATCTGATGGGTCTTTACCACCTTTAGGTTTTACAGCCACCACAGCTTTCTTCCAGGATGTTGGTGCTTCTCCTCCTTTTAAAATGTTATTGAACAAAGCCTTCTAGATCTTTATCATTTTCTTCCTTCCTAGCTTCCAAACTTCCATAGGAGTACCATCTGTTAATGGAGAATTTCCTGTAGACTGGTTATATATCACCATTTTTACCTCGTCTTCTCCTATCCTGTTAGTAATTGAGCCTCATCTACCTCTAATCTTGGCATATTTAATTCTTCCATAAACATTTCCATTTATACTTTTTCTTGATTTGTACATTTCTCTGTTTTGTACAGATTTTCATAAAATGTTTGAAATATTTCTAATACCTCTACATGATCTCTGGTTATTTTCCTTGTTATAGGTTTCCTAAGCTTGGCAACAACTATTTCTACTTTCTGTTGCCTGAGCCCTTGTGCTACAACATTTGTGCTCTGGAGTTATTATCAAAAAAACAGTTGCCTAACAGCAGTCTTTATAAACTCATTCATATTATTGAGCAGGGCGTTGTGCTATAGGACTGCAGGACTGCAGTCCCCCACCTTTCAAAATAAATTGTACCACTGTCCTGGCAAAATAAATTGTACCACTGTAGAAAATAAAAAATAAAAAATTCATGAGTCTCGCAATGGGACTCCACGCATGTGTGCTTAGTTCCTAAGCTCCAGACTGCTCTGTTAGGCAGTCTGGATAGAGAAGGAAGAGAACTCCAGCCTGCCAGCCCAGAAGTTTGTGCAGTGATGACCACACAGCCCAGAAGATAACCGGACTGCATCGTCCGCAGGCTTGAGGCTCCAGCCTACTCATGTCTCACTGGGAAACCCAGAGCAGCCTGTGTGGGCTGCTACGGGGGACATAGCTGCCATGAAGGATTGGGCAGGTTGCAGGGACAGATTCAGGCTGCTATGGAGGACTTAATAGCTGCCATGAAGGATCAGATCTGCTGGACAGAGGTAGGGTTTGTGTGTGTGTGTGTGTGTGTGTGTGTGTGTGTGTGTGTGTGTGTGTGTGTGTGTGTGTGTGTGTGAAATGCCCCAGTTGCTACATGGTGGTGGGTAGAGAATAAGGCCTGAACCCTGTACCTTGGGTACCAAGTGGTAAGAGCTTGAATTCCCTACCCACCACCATTTGTAAAACATTTGCAAATTTTTGCCTCATATTTGTTCTGTTCTGTTCCTCATAAAATCTGTGGTTTCTTGTATTTGTGTTACTTAACACAGCCATTAGTGCAGTGGTGCAGTGGTAGCATTGTTGCCTGACAGCTACAGGTTGTCTGGTTTGATTCTTAGCTGGGGTGCCTTCTGCGTGGAGTCTGCATGTCCTCTGTGGGTTTGCTCTGGTGTCCTCAATGGATATTTGTCCCTATTTTTTGGACTATATTCCCCCTTTATTGGCTTTGTCCTGTTTTTGTGCCAAGGTTGGGAGCTCTGGTGATAACTGAACTCACTGAATATGTTTGGGGGCTGTATTCCCCCATTATTGGCTTTGTTCAGGTGTTTTGTGCTAAGATGTTGACAGCTATGGTGAGAACTGAATTCACTAAATGGTAGCCATTTAAGTTTCAGTCTTCCTTTCTTTCATAAAATAGATGATTTGGCATAGTGGTATGTTGCTCTGACTGTTTTGCACAGGGCCCTGGGTTCAATACTTGGCAGTGAAATGTATGGTGGTAACACAGCATTTTATTCTAACAACTTTCTAACATTATACAAGCAATGTTTAAAATGTGTCCCTGTTTTTTGGTCTTTTGCCCCCACCCTAAATTTCAGATTTTTCCAGATTTCTTGTGCTGCAAAGTTCAGAGATGCAGCTGAGTGTCAAGTAGATTTTACAAGAAGCTTAAAGCTGCAGGGGAACAAAAGTTTAGTGCTGCTTATGCCAAGTCTGCTTGCATTGTTAATAGCACAATAGGTAGTGTACTTGCTTTTGATGCAAAAGGCTGTGGGTACTACTACCACAGTAGGTAGATGCATTGCTGATATTGTACTGTATTGTAAAGGGGAGAATGCTGCAGTCCTTTTTGGTGAAGATACCTAGTAACTATGAACCTGTTATCAGTTTGCCATCCATTCCCTATTGCAATATTACTAGCTTATCCTTTTTTTAATGCAACTTACGCAATTTATTCCTCAAGGGCAACAGGCACTTTATTTGTAGATGAAACAATGAAATATAAAGTTGGTTGCTAGCAGCAACCTCTTCATTAGTTACAGATTTATTTAATGTGCATATTTACTGATACTGATGGACTGTAGATGTTTAAGTAGACCTTTATGATAGAAATGTTCTGAATTGGGCAGTTTTGTCATTATTGGTGCATGCATTTTGTTTCATTGTTTACTGGAAAAATGTTCTGAATTGGGCAATTTTATCATTATTGGTGCATGCATTTTGTTTCATTGTTTACTGGAAAAATGTTCAAAACAAATTTAAAACGCCCTCTAACAACTATACTATATTGTGCAAGGAATATAATTTAATACAATCAGGAAGGTGTATCAAAGACCACGTGTATGTTTCGTGTGCAAGGGGCCTATGATTTGATAACAGTCCAAAGTTAATCTTTATCTGCCACTGGCAAAATGTATTTTCTTTGAATGTGGGTTTCAATGATGTTTCCATGAATGTGAGTTTCAAGGGCAGAGAAGTTTTAATGCTAAGTCTGTTTTCATTGTGAGATTGCATTGCTTTATTTAGCAGATGTCTTAGTGTTTGTGCTGTAAAAGGCAAAATAAAACTTTAAAATGAAGTCCACATCATCGTAGAAGTAAAGCAGTATGCACATTAGTGTTTATGGTAAATGGGGTGAAATCGCCAAGTAATGGTTCATTGGAATGGCTGCAGGGGGGAGGCTCCATTCGACCATGATTTTGTGAGGGGGAAGGTCGGCAAACTCAAAGACAGCCCCGGCTGAACTATACCTCTTAATTGTCCAGATTTTCACAGAATTAATAGATTTTTGCTTCTTATTTTTGGTTTGTTCCTCATAAAATGTGTGGTTTTCTGGCAAATAATTTAGGAATTAAGTCACTAAATAATGACAGACACTGAGTTTCAGACTTCATAACCTTCAGAAAAATGCATGCTAAAGTAATACCTGTTATTCTATCAATTGTCTCAGTTTATACGACAATTTATAGTACTGTTTATATGTTCCCCCAGTATAGTTGGCCTTGTCCAGACTTCCTGCATTAACAGATTGAGAGGTACGTGCAAATACATTGCTTTATAGAATTAGGCATATCCAACCTCTCAACTGTCCCTGATTTTGGCTCAAAATGTTGCTCTTCCCCTAATAATCCTGCCGCAAAATGGCAATTTTGGAAGAAAATGTGGAGGCCTTACAAATAAGAAATAATTGTAATAATCAGAGTTACAGATTACTTTTATTTCAGAAATGCATGTATTTTCTTTTATTTTGTCAGCTGCTCAAGTTTGCAGTACTAATATTAAAAAAGTGTCCCTTCTTTGACAGGTTCCCAGCTGTATTGTGTGGCTATTTTATATTTTTGCATCACATTTTTGGTCCATTTTTCATAAAATTGTGTTTTTTTGGCAAATTAGTGGCAAATTATTAAAGACTGAAGTTAGAAAATAATGACAGACATTTGAGTTTCAGATTTCGTACCTTTCAGAAAATTCATACTAATGCAAGACCTACTATTATCTTTCTAAGTTTATGAGCAATATTTAAAAATTGTCCTTATTTTTGGGGCTTATTCCCACTTCTCTGTATGGCTCTGTCCATATTTCTTGTTCTGACATTGAGTGGTATGACAAATATGTCAGGGCCATCACAGTCAGCCAGAGACATTTCAAATTGTGACATACTTGTTGCACCCCACTCCCCCATGTAGTGACTCTGGATGTGTCCAAGCAAGGCAAGGAGCAGTTATGCAGTGTAAACATGCAGAGTATCCCCCCAGCCAAGGTAGACACAAGTGCTACTTTTATTCTGTCCTTGATTTTGCAGAATGTTCTGGTTTCTGTCATATTTTTATACTGTTGATTTATGCTTATTATTACTCAGAAAGTGCCTGTTGCTCTGTGTTTAATTAGCAATGCTTTAATGACCATCAAGTAAGCTTGTCTGAGATTGTAAGATGCAAGTAAGCTTTAATAAGCATACTGTTAAAGAATTGCCAACATTGAAAGCCTTTCTGTTGTTGCCATGCAGAGAATACTTACATAACTAGATACTGTATAAGCCTTGGGTATTGAAATGCATATGACAGTATTTGTAATAAAGAACAGGATTACATTATTTTAAGAAGCTCATTATATTTGTTGGAGACTTGCAGTCATCTTTGCAGGCTTTACCTGTAAACCAAACAGAATGCCAATCTATCATGTGTGGTCCATTACCTGTACAGTAATCCTTTAAGCAATGTATCTTGAGCTTGTTTCTTGTTTGCTTTTCATTTTTTACTTTGATCATGTTTTCCCCATGAAACAAGTAGATAGTTGTCAGGCAGCAGTTCTTTTTTGGATAAGAAACATTTTTACAAGTGGGGGTATCACAGAGATTGCTACTTTCAGCATGTTACTTGGTACTTTAATAAAGCTGAATATAAATTATAATTAGAACTGCAGTGCAAGGAGAAGTGGTTTGAGTTGAGTGCTGCTTGTTTTTCTTATACTTGATTTTGACTGGCATTCCAGTAATATATTTAAAAAGTAATTTATTTTTTCATGCCTCACAACCTTTTTGTTTCCATCTAGATATTAAGTAAGCTGTCATGCAGCCAATGCATTGAAATATTTTTTTTTCTTCTACACTTCATTTTGTCTTGATTGGACTCTCATAATGACGGTTTGGCGCCCAGGGCAGCATATTTAATTAAAGTTACAGTTTTTGTGGTTTTGAACATAGCTCCTCCCCTTTCTAGTTGGCCGCACCCCTTCCCATTGACCCCACCCATTCACCTGTCTCCTGCAGCCCCCCTTTGAAGTCACCAGCTGCCACTGTTATTGAGGTAGACCCTAATTGTCTCTTTAGCACTCTGCAGTTGCTCTTCTTCTTCTTCTATGAGATTCCCATATTCTGCAATACTTTAACCTTTGTCAGTACCTCTAAATAATTCTTGTTACTTCTTAACCATTTCTCTTTTTCTTTTATGTCCACCCTGTGTTTAAACTCCACTTTAATTTTATCCCACTCCCTAACTATATTTTCAGAAGAAATTTCTGTCTTTTCTAATAACTCCCTAATAATTTCCACTATACATTCCTTAAATTCCTCTGTTTTACAGATAGGTAAGGAAATGCCAATGCCTCCTTTTTATTACATTACCCTGGATTTTTATTTTAGTTATTATTGGAGTGTAATCTGAAATAGTTATTGGATATGTATCAAAACTTTCAATTAAATGTGCATGTTCCTGTAAAATATAATTCCTGTCTAACCTAGCCCAGTTTTTGTACCCTGGGAATGATATGTAAATTCTCTCTGAACTCCTACTACTGAATTCACATCTTCCATACCAAATTATTTTTTACATTTCTTCAAAGATCAATTCTCTTTTGTTATATTTTCCCTTCTAGGCCCGTCAGATACAGCCTCCCTATTGCAAATCAAATTCCTGTCCCCACCTATAAGTAATATTCCCTGCTGAAAACTGATTATTTCTCCCAGATTTTTTTAAGCTCCATTGTAGTAGTTTTAGGTGGAATATAAATACATGCCAGCATAATCTTCCTCCCTTGCCAGTAGCCCCTTAATACTACAAATCTACTATTATTATCATTTGTTTCCTCTTCTATCACTATTTAAGCTCATCTTGCAATTTAAAATAAGTAATCCCCTTTTCCATTGTCTCAGATATTTCACTGAATACCTATTCTGAAATCCTTTCTGTATCAAATTCACATACTCAATTCTTTCTAAATGTGTCTCCTGTAGCATAACTATTTGCACTCTTTTTTTTTAAATATAGTTCACTGCTCTGTTTTTTTTTTGTATACATCTTTGATACCATTCACATTTAACAATAATATGGAAAATGTCATTATGATAAGAAGTTATTGTTCTCACCTGCTATGTATAACAGCTTTTTTTAAGAACATCTAGTTTCAGCTTTTATGTTACATGCATACACTAGTGTGTGGCAGGTTTATCTTGTATACAGTTGTTTCTTGTCATATCCATTTGAAGTTATGTCACATCTTACAAGATTTTTTGTTTTGATGAAAACCCTCAAAAAACACCCCAGAACAACCCCAGAACCTATTAACTTTATACAAACACATGAAACTATGTACATCTTCAAATAATGTTTAACTCTCCTAATAGGAATAATTGTTTCATACTGTCAGCCACACTCACAGGCTTGGATTAACGTATAATTAAGATTATCCATACTAAGATGCATGGTACTGCTTGTGCTTCTACTTATACTAAGTGCTGTCTGTTTTGTCTTTTCTTTATTCCTCTCCCAGATGTAGAAAACAACTTGAATACTTTCAGAAGACATTATCTCCTAACCATTGAAAGAATGCCTCAACTGTTTTTTACAGCCCGTATCAACTTGTCGGCATAGAAACATGAGAGCCAGATACACAGTTACCTTCCACTACAAACGTCTCATGTTACATGGTGAACATTTATTGCTGGAGAAAAACTTCATTATATTCAATGTTCTTTTATTTACTTGCTTCCCCTTAGAAATTATTAGATAAAGTCAAGGGCCTAAATCCAGTCATCCTCCTAGGCAAAAGTAAGAAAATTCATATTGATTTTACTTATAGCATGCAATTTGACCAGCCTTTCTCCACTTTTTACATTGTAGTACCTATATTTCTTAAAAATGAACAAGAAAGAAAGAAGAAGGAAAAAAATAGCCGCACGTTTACTTTAATATCCCTATAACACAAAAATAACTGAAAAAGATTTGCTTTAGAGTATGTGGTGCATGTCATGTATTGTAAAAATACAGTTAAAAACAAAATTTGGTTTATGTACAATTACCTCTTTCCTTCACCTTCCCCTCTCCTTAATGTTCTTCCAAGCGTTAATGACATGAAGTAGAGCATATGCTTTGGAGTCCCCTTCAAGTTTAACAAAGTCAAAAAAAGTCCAATATTTCTAGATTTTCTTGTTCCATCATATTTCACATATGTAATTCATGCTTTGTAATCCCACATTTGTTCATTACTTTGTGAGTTGCTGGTTTTCTTCCTGTTAAAGTTCATCTCCCAGATTTAGTCTCTGGTTCATTTCCAACGTACTCCTGATTCTTCTAGTCAGCTCCTGTGCTTTTTTCTGTAAATCAAGCATGTTCCTTTAGAATATTGAAAAAGGTTTGGCTGCATAGTCTCTATATCAGCTTTATTATCAGAAGAATAAGAAGCAGAATTCCTTTCTATTTGATAGCTCACCTTTTTGTTGAACACATTTTTTATTTCCTCCTTAGCATGTTCTGCATCAAAAATTAAAGAATATTCTGAAGATAGCTGGATACAGCAGCTTGAATCTCACGCCTGCTTCCCAACATTCCCTGATTGCTGGAATAAATCTGCCTGGTGTACAGAGAGCATTCAGTTTCCACAGACACTCTGCTGTCTCCTACTTTTAGCACTTTGCCCTTCTGCCACAGTTTTGTCAGAATCAACTCTTTCTGCTGGTAGGATTGCATCTTTGCTATTAAGGGCTTTAGCTGCTTTCTCATGGTCAGGTTTGGAGCATACACACACACAATGTAGCATTTCAATTAGCAACTCCTGCTGTGAAATACCAGTCCAGTTGCTTATGTGTGCTTTCATAAAATTAATACAGTCTGTTCCTTCCAGCTTCTCTGGCAGAAAATCTCAGGTTTTCAATAAGTGCTATGTCCTCTAATTCTACCATTTTTGAAAGATCTCTTTTTGACCATTCTCATACTCAGCCAGCCTTTTCTTCATTTCAACCTCTTATTTTTTGCAGTTTTATAAGCTCATCTGAATATCTAGTTAAAACTTCTTCAATTTTTGCTAGCCTTTTGTTATTTGAGTTGATATACTACTTCAGTGTTTCATTTATTTTAATTATCTCTGAGAACATTTGACTTATTTTTTTCCTCTAGATTACTGGAAATCATGTCTTGCACCAAAGCTGGAACTTAAACTGCTTTTTGCTGAACAGCTGCAGGATTATTCCAAGCTAGTATTTTCTCTTCACCTTTTGTGATTGATTTTCTTTCAGGTTCTCTGAATTTCTTTTTTGCTGGCATCCAGACAATGGACTTACTAGCCAGTAATTGACATTTATCTACAAAAGCAAATTACTGTCTCTCCTTTCTGAGTTGCTATTTTCACACTGGTAGAGCTGAAATTAAGCTGTTAGTGTACAGTCATCTTGGAAGTCCAAGGATTGAACAGTGTTTTTTTAATTAAACAAGAAACATCTTTATTAAATTATCACTTATGACATAACATAGGCAATCATACACTTATATAAATGAAAATAAACCATACTGACATAATTTTAGTTGCAAACATTATACATCACTTATAATCTAGTCACTGTCAGTCAATCATTACATAGCTCATTCAAATCCTGCCTTCTCGTAAACCTCATTCATTGTCTGCATGTATTGTTCCCATAACTTCCATTTTTTTCTATATAATTTGCTCCTAACCTTTTCTAAACATCCCATTTCTGGTTGTTTTATCTCTGTTACTATATTGACTATTTTTAGTACAGTTGGTTTAGATTTTGATTTCCATTTTCTAGTAATTGCTTTTTTGGCAGCCACCATAATTAGTCCCAGCAAGGCCTTACTATGTCTAAGCAATTCTGATTCTGTATCATAGCTCAAAAGAATCATTTCCTTACCAATTTGCTCACCCAGTATTTCTGATAGAGTAGCTTGTTGGGAATTTTGAAATTCTGTCAACTTGTTACACTCCCAGAAAATATATTTCCAATTGTAGGATAATAGGAAGTTACTAGGCTATTGGCCCTGAGGCCCTTACAAGCATAGCCAAAATGTTAGCCCATGTTCTAACAAGTCAGCGCCCTATGCCACTGTCCAGCAGGGACACAGGTGGAATCCCAGGGGTGTATTTTCTGTTCCCCATCCAGTTATCCAGGTTGCACTTAAAGAGGTTTAATGAGGTACTCTGCTTTACGTGGAGATGGAGTCTGTTCCACAAAAGGGGGAATCTCTGGGACACAAATCTGTCCCGCCAACAAGTCCTATTGATGTCACAAACCAGGTTGAGGTTGCATGTGTGCATTACTCGAGTGGAGCTTGACTTGTGGATATGCAGCAGCCCCATCAGGGTGGGGTCTGAGATTGCTTTGTATGCCAGACAGAGGTCACCTCTGAGGAGTCTGTAGGAGACTGTGTAGAGGGACAGGGTTTTTAGCCTATCTGTGTAGGGTAGATGTTTGAGGCCCTGGATTCTCTGGGTGAAGAACCTCTGTGGTCTCTCCAGCTGCTGCATGTGCTTTGTGAGGTACAAGCCGAAAGGGGCATTGTACTCAATAATGGGTCTTATAAGAGAAGAATACAGGGATGTTATGACCACCTTGTCCCTGGATGAGATACCTTTACTAATTTTGTGGACCATGTAGAAAGCCTTCCATACAGCGGAGGCAATATGGAGGTCAAAAGTCAGTTAGCTATCCAAACTGGGTGCCCAAGTCCCTCATGACTGATTGCATGCTTAGTACCTTATTATCAATGTGATAATTTGTGGGGATGTCACTCTTCCCAAAAAGGATGATGACGCATTTTTTGGCATTCAGTTTGAGGTCATGTTTCTGGCATCAGTCATTTGTTTGGATGAGACCCTCTTGGAGGATGTTCACATCACTAGGGAAATTGATGACAGCACCCAGCTTGCAGTCATCTGCAAACTTGGTCAGCCATAGCCCACTAGATTTGGCCTGCACCTCCAAGAAGTATATCCCAAACAGCAGAGGCCCCAAGACCAATCCCTGGGGTACACCGCTTGTTACGGGTTTACTACTTGAGGTGGCTTCCCCTATTTTGACTAGGTGGGATCTATCAGTGAGCCATTTTTCTACCCTTCTGGGAACATATGGATTGATGCCTAGTTGAGAGATTTTATCTATTATACCTGAGTGGGGAATAGTATTGAACTCTTTGGCCAGGTCAAGGTAGGCGATGTGCACTGTCTTCCCCTCATCTATGGCCTTGGTGACTGTCTCAAAGAAGTTGACCAAATTAACAGGCATGACCTCCCCTTGACAAAACCAAGCTGTGTGGGATCAAGTGTCTGGAGGTTGCCAATGTCCTTGTTAATGAGGTCCATGATAATCCACTCCATGGCCTTGCAGATCAGGCTAGTTAGGCTGATTGGTCTATAATTTCTTGGATCAGTGGATGCTCCACCTTTGTGCAAAAGGATGACAGTAGCTGTCTTCCACTTGGCTGGGACAAAGCTGGTACTCAGGCTTTGGTTGAATAGGGTGACTAATGGTGCTCCCAGTTCCTGCCTGAGTTCATGTAGGATGCTATCAGGATATTATCGGGTCACATGGAGGCTGTAGTTTTTGCCTTTGAGAGGGCAGTGATGACTTGCTCACTAGAGATAAGGGGAGGGGAGCAGGTGCAGGGGATGTCCTGTTTTACTGATGGGGGGACAGAGGAGTGAAGTTTTCACTGAACCTGTCTGCCAGCAGGTTGGCTATATCTAGAGCATTTGTGTATGTCAGTGGTGCACAACCTTTTTGTGGATAGGGCCACTACACGAATTCTTAATGCATCTGCAGGCCACCTCAAAACATAGTAAGTCATTACGAGTTAACAATAGGTACAGGTGACTGGCATTTTTACTTAAGGCAGCAGTCATGAAATTGCCTGTTTTCTACATCAACTTTGCATTTAACGTTATTCTGGCTTGCAGCCATGACTTATTACAAACTCTTGCAGAAAGTTACTACTGTTTACAGACTACAAGTTATAAACAACAAAGAATAGTTACTTTGTAGCTAAAATTAGAGGTGTGCGCAACTGCAGTCAATTAGGTAAGTAAGCATGTCCTGCAAAGTTTGTGTGACTGGAGTAAGGCATAGCATTTTTTCACTTTTTTAAAAAAATTTGGTTACTCTCTGGGGGCCGAATGGTGTTGCAATGAGGGCCGGATTTGGCCCTGGGGCCGGATGGTGTGCACCACTGGTGTATGTGGTGTCCTTGACCACCAGTTCTGAACAGTGTTACCTATTTCTTCCCCATCACACCTCCAACATTTACTATCTAGCTGAGGGAAAATTCTGTGGAGTTTACTTGGGGTATAAATATACCTATGTAAACACTTCCAAGCAAAGATCCTACATTTTCTAGACTTTGTTGCATATTTGGGAGACATACATATATCCCTGTATTGTTTCTTTGTAAATTGCCTAGAGGACTGAGCAATGTTTTCCCACTACTAGAAGTTGCTGTAACAGATAACTTTTTAACAATTAAGGTGTTTGCCTTACAAACACAAAGTGCAGGGTTCAAGTCTCCCAAGGGATAATTGGCTAGGCTTAAAATGGCTCACAAGGGCAGTTAGCCTAGTACTAATCTATGAACCTATGAACCTAATACCAATGTATCTTCAGTTGCTGAACTGTGTTATTTGATCCTGGACTTGAAGAATGCCTTTTTCACCATTTTGATAGCTGATGAGGGTAAAGCTGAATTAGCATTCGCTTGAGAGATGACAGACAATATACTTTCCAAGTGTTGCCTTAAAGATGTTTTCACGGTCTCACACTGTGCCACTGGCAAGAGACTTAACAAACTGCAACTAACTAAAGTGGCTATATTTCACCACATCAATGAAATTGTGATTACATATAAACAACCTGATGTGGACATAGATTTGAAGATTGCAATTTCTGCAGGAAAGCACAAAACCATTCATTCTTCATGATTACTTCCAGGGCCATACTAATGTGAAATATAAATAAAAATATGAATATCACCCATTTTTACTATGAGGTTTGGGAGAATCCCAAATAGTTGTGTTCTAAGTCCTGGAAGACTATTGCTGCATTTGATAAAAGTGCATCATAGCTTAGAAGCTGCCACATTTCCATGAAATGCTTCCAGTGGACCTTATTTTAAATCAAAGAATGATGCCACAGAGACCATTTTCTTTTCACAGGTTCATAGGTGTTTACTATGCTAACAACCACAAGGGCCTTTTTAAGCATAGCCATGCATTCCAAATCTCTAACAAGTTCTGGTACTGTTGAAAGTGTAAGCAGGGGATTGGGAGATGAAACATTTACAAGCAGGGTCCTGGGAGATGAACCTTTTACAGGTTGCCTGCGTCCATTAGAGACATAGGTGCCAAGCCAGGGATGAATTCCCTGTTCCCCATCCAATTGTCCAAGTAACATTAAATTGGGTTAGGGAGGAACTCTGCCTCACATGGATGGGGAACCTATTCCACAGATGGGGTAATCTCTGAGATACATACCTGTCTCTCCAATTGGTCCTATTTATATCACAGGCAATGTTTAAGTCTTTAGAATAGGTCATTTTGTTACTGTTTGTTTTGTGGATATGCAGGAGGTCCATCAGAGTGGGTCCTGACAATGCCCTGTAAGCCAGGCATAGATCTCCCCTCAACAGCCTGTAGGAGCTAGAATACAGGGATAAGGGCTTGAGGCAGTCTACATATTACATTTTACTTATGCCCTGTATTCTTTTAGTGAGGAACGTCTGTGGACATTCCTTTTGTTGGATATGCATGTTTAGGTACATACGAAAGTGGGCGCTGTACTCAATGATAGGACTGATGAATGCTGAATACAGTGGAATAATGACTTCCTTGGACTTATATGACATACCTTTGTTTATAAGTTGAGCAACATAGAATGATTTCCTCACCACTGTAGACACGTGATGATCAAAGGCTAGATTACTATCTATGTGTGTCCCTAAGTCTCTGACTACTGGGTCAGCTCTAAGGGGTGTGTTGTCAATATGATAGTTATTGGGTGGATGACTTCCCAAAGGAGACTATTATGCATTTCTTGGCATTTAGTTTTAGTCCATGGCTCTGACACCAGTTGTTTGTCTGTGTCAGCCCTTCATGGAGAACATTTGTGTCAGTGTGGCATTCAATGACAGCTCCTAATTTGCACTCATCTGCAAATTTGGTCACCCAGAGACAACTGACATTGGCCTTGACTTCAGAGAAGTAAATGCCAAAAAGGAACAGTCTAAGGACCAATCTCTGAGGGACTTCACTTGTGACTGGCCTCTTTGTAGAGGTGGACTCCCCAATTCTAACTTCCTGGATCCTGTCTGTGAGCTAGTCGGCTATCCATCAGGTGACATATAGGTTTGTACCTAACCTCCTGAGTTTTTCAACAATGCCCGAGTCAGATATTGTGTCAAATGCCTTGGCCAGGTCAAGGTAGGCAGTGTGAACCATTTTGCCCTCATCCATTGCTTTGGTGACCTTCTCAAAGAAGTCCACCAGGTTGAATAGGCATGACCTGCCCTTGGTGAAACCAAACTGAGTTGGGTCCAGTGTCTGAGATTTACTATATCATTATTGATCATTTCCATGATAATTCTTTCCATGGCTTTACATATATATAAGACTACTGAGATTTATGGGTCTGTAGCTCCAAGGTCTGTAGGTGGCCCACCTTTGTGCAGAGGGATGTCTGTTGCTGTTCTCCATTCATGAGGCATGAAGCCTGTTTGGAGTCTACAGTTGAATAGCAGTTCCAGAAGGCCTGATAGGTCATGTTTCATACTATTTAAAAGGCATCCTGGGATATTGTCTGGGTCTATTGATGCAGTCTTCTTGGCCTTAGAGAGAGCATTAAGGACCTGTTCCCCAGTGATAGCAGGGGTGCTCCTTCTGTGTGGAGTCTGCATGTCCTCCCTGCAGTCGAGTGGCGTTTGAAAGACATGCGTGAATGGGCATGCCTTCGTTGAAGGTTGGGCGTTGAGCTGGCACCTTGGCACCATAAAAATCTACTGCCAATCATTAGCGGACCGGAGTTCCGCTGTGGCGACCCCTAACCAGGAAAAGCCGAAAGAAGAACAACAACAACTAGCAAACATATCAGAATGGCTAGATAAATGGGAATTACTGTCAGTGTAACATTGTGCCACCATTGAGTCAGTATTGAGCAATTGCATATATTGAAATGGACAGCTTTAATTCAGCCAGACGTTCAGCAAGTTACTCAACAAGGACAAAGTGTGTTGCAACAACTTAACAGTACCTTGAAATGTGTGCATCAAACTGTGATCATAGTAATTAAAGATAAAGGTATCTATCAAATTTTCTTATAAGATTCAGAAAACTACCATCTCCCATGGGTAAAATAATGTTAGTGTCATTGCATTGTTTATTACTTATAAAAGTTTAATGTTTCAACTGTTTAATTTTTTTCATGTATTTTGTCTAATTGTTTGTATTAAAATGCTTACAAGATACCAGTTGTTGCTTTGAAACATACAGTACCTTTGGTTTCATGATCAACATGAGTTAATCAAATTGGAGATCTGACGTAATGGGCTCATGCAATCTGATCCATTTTATTGAGTTAGTTCACTCATGATTGTGCATGAAACAGCAAAGTAGATAGTAAAGACGTAAGAACATGAATCGACATTAATAAAATAGATAATGTGATATAATTATCAGTGAACACGTTTTAATAACCCTGCATTGATTAATCAAAGTTTTGCATTTAAATTGTAAAATATATGTGACAAACATATTTCTTATAAAACTGTGGTTCATGCTGTGACTTTTCAACCCAATGCCTGTGTATTAACAGTGTGCTTAAACAGTGGAAGTAGCCATGCTATACATGGACACTGTCTAGCAGGTTTGGCAACCTAGTGTGTAAAAATGGAGTTAAAATATAGCCCAACCTTCCACAGAAGGCACACACCATGCACACCTAGGCAGGCAATTAGAGTGTCAATCCACCTGCAGCATGTCTTTGGGATGTGAGGAACCGCAGCCGGAGGAGAAACCCACCCACGCACCACAGAGGACATGCAGACTGGCACCCCAGCCCCCCAGCCGAGGATCGAACCGAGAACCTCCTGCACAGAGGCTTAATGCTAACACACTGCACCACCACACTACCGCAGTTAAAAAATAACACAGTGTTCTTTATAAATGTTTCAGACAACACAGGAAACTGTATGCTATTTTTGATCAATGTCATAAGATTTCCAAAAAAGTATCAGTTCAACAGCCATAAGTTTCCAAAGAACTGCATGTTCACTTCTGTGTATATAAGCCAGGGCAGATGCTTTGTTTGCTGAAACTTCCTTCCATATTTCAGGACTCATGTTTGGTAACCAGTGCTTGAGTACCTTTCGTGCATCAGGAGTTAAGTTGCTCATTTTATCCTGATTTGATTGATTGATGTATCAGGGTTGAAGTTGCCAGCTTAAACCTGGTTTGATTTGACTTGATTGATTGATAGATTGATTCAGAGACTGCCTTGGCCAGGCACAATTGTAACTATCCCAAGAACAGAAGGTCCATTAGTGTCATGTGCAAGATGACGAAGCTGATAATTGTTGTAAGTAACTGATATTTTTTGATTAAACTACTTCTAGCTGCAGGTTAGTGTGTTGTCATCTCATTTGTCCACGTGTGTTGTAGTTTACCACTTAACCTCAGTACCAAAATAAGAACCCAATACATCTTGTCAATGTTTTTCACCCACATATGAAATCAAGGAATATGATTAGTGTGAAAATACCTGTGGACAACACATATGTGTAGTTCTAGCTATAGGGACTTTTCTGCAACCTGCGTAGGACATATTAGGTATATCGCAAGCCTCTGTCTCATGTATACTTAAGTTCTTTGACAGAATTTTTCAACATGTGGATAAGCATATCAGTTTTCCAAGGACAGCAAAGGAAAGAAACAGCATTATGTATGCTGTGATATGCATGCTTTCCTGAGGTCCTTGGTACATTATATTGTACCACCTGGAGCAGACACACCAAAATACATCAATAAGATGGACTGTCATTTCCTGAACTGCCGGGTAGTATGTAATGCACAGGGTGTTATTAAAGTAAAGTATCCATACTCCATTAGGCAGTCCCCACAATTCGCATATTTGGCACGTCTTACCTACACCTATGGTTCCTGCATGGTGATTTCTCAGAGGGATGTCTGGTCAATAGGTTCAGGCAAATTAAAGACATAAATGGTTAGACATATAGAAAATATTCCTGTGGATTGCAGGCCCCATATCAGTATGTTTCTTGTGTAGTACAGGTGATGCTGGATAAGTCCTGGAACCATGGCTTATGCCCCTGATACCTGATCCTCAAACCATTAAGGAAATGGCTTACTACACTGTCCATGCTAAGACATGAGACATCTTAGAATGGGTCTTTGGACAGCTCAAGGGAAAATTATGGTATATAGACCCCTCTGGTATGGCACTGCAGTACACTCCAGACATATCCAGCAAGGTGTGTATTGTGTACACTGTGCTGTGTAATATTATTCTATGGAAATAGCCTGCACAAATAGTTAACAGAGCCCAGTACATGCTGTGGGAGATTGACTGGCAAGTGTGTGGCTGGGTGGGAACAATGAAGATTAAAATGCATTTGCAGTACATTTACAGTCTGGGCACTGACAGGCACAATATATTGTTGTAAAGCAAAGCAGCAATGTTGGCTGACAGCTTTGGGTCATGGCAAACACAATGAGACATTATCACATAGAGTAAAAAGATACATGTAGTACTACAGTCAGGTTGTGCTGGTAAGTGCCTGGTCTGGTCACACTGTGCCGTACCTCTCAAGCTCTTAGCACAAGAACTCTGGACAAAGCCAACACCAATGGAGGGCCAAAGGACAAAATCAGGGTCTGAGTTTAAATGTTGTTCTTATACATTTAGAAAGTTGTTAGAATAACATGGTTTGCATTAGCATGGACTTTTTGAAAGGTATAAAGTCTAAAACTCAAATATATGTCATTATTTATTGACTTAAAAGCCAATTAATATTGATTTGCCAGAAAAAACACAAATTCTATGAGGAACAGTCAAAAAATGTGTTAGAAATCTGGACATTTTGCAAAATTCTGGACAGTTGAGAAGTATGCACTGTACATCAAACATTACCATTCCACACAGTCTAGAAATGGTGTAATATGTCATGGCTGATAAGGCTGGCAGCCTTGTAATCTGGGTGCTTGTTGGGCATCAGGGATTAATTCTCTTGTGCCGTGTTAAGAATGGGATCCTGCTATATGACCTTTGCCTGGGTGCATCATGCTGGCTAGCATTGCCTGGAACTGATATCTCCTGTGATGGGGGCAGAACTACTGGATCTTGCTGGATTTTGAAGTTGAGTTATTCTAGTGCTAGAGTCTGACAGCTGACATCACTTACAAGCAGGTGTACCACAGCTTATGATATCCTGTGATATTGATACTGTGTAAAGGCTTCTGTAATGGAACACTGCATCCACACCCACCACATTTCTGGCTCCTGTCCATGGATCACATTGCAGAGGAGGCAGGCTCAATGGCATGTGCAATCATTTTCATGGATACACCATGACAATTGGTGTGTGTGCCACCAACTACCTCAAAAGAACAGTTGCCTCATTATGTCCATACTCCAGTTCACCATGGATCTGACACGTACTCACACATGCCATAAATCGCACTTACCAGCTCAATATTGGAATGTGTATCAGTAGAGACTATGCCTGAATAACAGACCTGCACATCTTTTGATTGATTCTGAGCACCAAGTACATATCAAGGGCAGTGTGGAAGGTTTGTCAGCACTGGGAACCTCTGTGTAGCTGACATGACTGGTTAAACTGTGTGCTCAACATATGTATCTACAGGGGCCTTTGCCTGTGGATAAGGGTGATCCTGTCCTCATGGAGTGTCACAGAAAGTGTCACTAGGTCATCAAACTGTGATGCATGCATATTGGCATCATTGCTAAATGCAGCTCTTATGCTGCCATCAGCCATCTGTTGCATGTCCCACTGGGGCCCCTTACAACTGGAAAATATGAAAGGATAACAAATTAGTATGCACACACATATGTTAAAACTATACCCCTGTGAGATGCATAATAGAAAGTGTGAAACAGACTAGTATACTGCGTGGGCACAAATACCTTGTTCGTTAGGACATTTTACTTGCAAAACACAGGTGCCTAAGATAATACAAGGTCATGTTACCACCATTCACATCCTATACACAGAGCATGCATAAACTTTATATAGAAAACCATAATAGTCAACACTAACCCGGTTCTCCACCAGTGGAGACATGGCTAAGTTATGCAAGAGCTGCACACAGATATGGACTACTCCTAAAAATGAGGTGCTTTTCTTCTGGGTTGGACATTGTAACTAGAAATTCCTCCATATTTCTTAACAGCTTTCCTGCTGCTGCCCCCCCCCCCCCTTTGTGGTCCTGCAGTCTACAGTTTCATGTGTCCTGTTCTTCGAATTTGAAATCATATTGTTCAGGGCTTTATCCCTGTACACTACAGGAATGGCTATATCTGAATATGTTTTTAATACTTGTTTGTTAACTGGGTAAGCCTACTGGACACAAATATCCCTTTGCTGGGGCAACCCAGAAGTACTGTCTGGTTAAGTGACTAAACTGAGGCTGAGGGACTCAAACCCTGGATAAATGAATTAACTCATTAACAGTTCCTAGCATTAATCCTCTGCACATGTATATGTATGTTGCCTGTAGCCCCATTAATGTGTATAGGGAATATCTACCTTGGATTATCCATGGCTGGCCTTAGTCTTGAATAGCTGACAGGTACACTTACAACAACACAGTGTATTTTACTATTCCCTGTTCTCTTTACTTCTCCCCATAATTACTCCAGATCCATATCATTATATCTATTATTTCCGAGCACTACAACATAGATTGCTAAAAATTAAAAAGGCTTGGATTTCAAGATGGTAAGCACCTTTTCCACATGGCTCCTGATAATGGCCTTAAAAAACTTAGTTAATGCCAACTCCTAGTTGCTAAATTAAAACAGGAGTATATAAGAACTACAAATTTATCTGAAATTTGTCCAAAAAAGGAATTTATTCTCATGTATCTACTAAATCTTCCTAAAGGAAGTATTAAGCAACTCGGGAGCTCTCCAACATGTGTATTTGGGCCTGCTACATCACTGGGAAAAGTGATTAATCTTTAACTCATCAAAATGTCCAAAGAATCAGAAGAGGTGGATCGGATGTGCAAATCACAAAAACTAAACTATTAGCTGTTGCCTCACCACAAAAAGAAACCACGTCCAAAAGACAAAAAATAACTAAGCAACAGCAAGAAAGCATTAAACCAAATATGAAATCAAAGTCGGATCTCAGTTTAAACATGGACAAACTACAATCGGCTCTCTTACCACTTTAAACAGCTATTCAGAACTTTCCAGAACAGTTATTCAGCTTTTGAACATGTTAAACCAAATAGTCACATGTCTTGATTAAATTGAAGCCAAAGCACAAGCAAATGAGATCCAGATTGAAAAACTGCGAAGTGACCTAAATGCTGAAAATATAATAATGTCAGAAATCCAGCAATAACATTCTAATAAGAGGCTTACCTGAAAAATATGAACAGATGCAATTGATTCATGCGATTAAACAAATCTTTGGATCTCTATTACAAAATGACGAGCTTGTAGCTAAGATAATAATTGAAAGAGCCCACTGATCATTTCATAGGAATAAAACAATGGCATCCTTATCTCTCCAGACAATAACACCAAACTTCTAGGCATTACAATTGACAACCAACTCAAATTTAACACACACATTGACTCTACAATTAAATCAACAAACAGAAAACTAGGTTCTCTGTATAGAATTAAATCATTCCTTTACTCCATGAGCCAGAGCTACAAATATAGAGAACCCACTTAATATATTCCCTATTATATGCCTCCCCAATCTATACAAATCTTTCAAAATATATCTAAATAAAATAAACAATATTTTATAAAATTTATTGCCAGATTTGCCCCGCTCATCCATTGGGACTCATGTTCTAATCTTTTAAAAAAACTAGGGTAAGAATTACCTAACTAAATAACATTAACCAGCCACGCCTATAAAGCCCCCTACCACCGGACAATACCCAATGCTCTCCCAATGCTCTAAACTCTTAAGCAATTATAAATATCTATCTAAAACAACAAAACACTGATTCATACTTCCTTCTCTAAGACTCAGCAGGTGTTTCAAACTCAGGTGGGAAAACATGGAAAACACAAAACATCAACTAAACCCTCAAGACCTCACCAAAACAACACTCAATTCCACTAAACTAAAACTAACTTTTTTCTTCTTTGGCTTTGCTCTTGCAATAATCCTAACTAACCTTTTGTATCTTTTGTATATGGGACTTTTCCACCCTTCTATTTTCTTTTTTTTTCTCTTTTCTCCTTTCTACTTCTCTACAAAACTTTTACTTCTACATTTATTTTTAAATAAAGGCTATAAATAAATACTTTCAACTACTAACTAAAGTAATAGAAGTTTATAACTCTACCTACCTAACTTTTTTTACTGTATTTTTTTTTTTTCTATGTAATAGAGAATCATACCTCATTTGTGATTTTACCAAAATTAATTCTATCTTTAACTCAAGTTAAAGTACATTTTTTTGAATTTATTTTGTATTTTATTTTAATATGATAAAGTTTTTATATTAGTTTACTTATTAGTATTGTAGAGGAGCTTTTTTCTCCCGGCCTCCACTGAAAATGGACATGTATCCATTTGGGGCAACCAATGACAAATGTAAAAAAAATAAAAAATAAAAAAAATAAACTCCGATGAACTTAGGCAAGTGTACATTAAACTCGTGAATTTCCAAGACACTCAAAAAGTATCGTTAGCCACTAAATCGCAAAGACATGTGGTCTGGGATGGCCACAAAATTACACTAGCACAAGATCTTCCTCTTCAGATAAAACAGAAAAAACTATGTTTGCCGCCCTACTATGCTGATTTAGTTAAAAGCAAAATCAGATTCCAAATGAAATTTCTCAGCACTTTAATATTTCAGTACAATGAGAATAAATATATAGTGGACTCACCTAAGGATGCAAAAGCTGAGTTTTTGCTGGCTTTTGGTGAAGCTCCTGATTCTTTATTCTTTGTTACCACTTTAGTTTTGTCTTTTCTTCCTCTTTGGGAATTATCTTGTATTTCCCATTGAACGAAGGTTGTTGTTCCTTTGGTGTTTTAATTAAACCATAAATTCCCCCTTGGTCCTAAAGTGATGAGCTGGGTATGATTTGTGTGCCATTTGTTACATCGTAGGCAAATTTAAAAGTGACTCCTTCCTTTTTCTTCACTGCAACAAAAGAAAAGACTCATGGGACTGTGGAGGTATCCCAACTGGCCCAAGGGGAAGCATTGAAGAAGAAGAAGAATAAACGTGCAATCCTTATTTTCTTTGGCTTAATTCTTACTTAGAGGTTATAGTAAGAGTTTATTCAGAGTACAATAAACAGTTGTGTCTTTTTAAGTTCAGCGATCTAAAACTTGACCTTAAGCTAGGTTACAATGAACTTGATAACTACTAAGGGGTGATTTCTTGGGTATGATACATGCTATCTATAGCTTTTAGGTACAAATTATTTTAATTTGCTTTAATTAAAATACCAGCTTATTATTATTTTAAGGGATACAAGGGGAGGCGTAGCATTGTGGAAGATTCAGCCCTAAATTCCTTGTATGTAGATTTATTTATATAAACCTATTGTCACCCCTTTATGCTAGCGAAGTTCCAAGTTAACTTCTAGTCAAAGTGACACTTTGCCCCATGCTTTTATTTCTGTCGATTTTATAAAGAATCTATCCAATGTATTCTTGACTGCAAATCATAATTCTTCTGCACTATGTTATTTTTACATATATTTCCTAAGATATATCTAATCAATGGCAATGAACCATTCTAGCATTAGTTGAAGCTCACTCTGTTAGTCAGAAGAGTAACTGCTGTCAGTATAAGACTGTGACAAGTGGAGGGGAGGCCTGCGGTTATGTTGCCCTAGGCAATGATTGTGAATACGCTTATTTGTATTGTCGCTGGAAGCAGTCCTTTGATGTATAGGGACTAATCATGCATGTGATTTCTTTGGGCATTGTAGCTGTATGCTATTATAATATGTCATCCATCGAATAGCTAGTATTTTACAGCCTGCATGACTGAGTTTGTTTTGTTATGCCTATAATAATACAGCTAATTGATCTATAGAGACTGTCATGGTCCATCTCTTCTAGGGATTACAGCTGGGAATAGCCTCTTCTAGGGGGCGCTGGGAATGGGCAGCAGAATTGTTTAATATGGATTGTTTGATGGTCCCACTGCTTATCTATAGTGTAACCTGGCATAAATGTGACTGGTATTACTTGTATTGCAATACCCCCTCCCTAGATCAATACCATATCTGGTAGTGGAACATAGATCTAGTTTTGTTGTAGCACTGTGTGCTTCAAGGATTCCTAAGTTATAAGTAGTTACTAGGATATCAACCATTAAGGATTTTGGAAAGACTGAACATGTATTCCCTTGCTTGGTTGTACTCCTTATATTTTCATGCATAGCATAAAACTGGCTGAGCAGGACATGTTGGGATATCTACATGTTTCACCTATCTATAAATGGCGATACTAAACTGAAGTTGAAATTCTGGTTATCCATTTATTCATTCTTGTGAAATATGTCTGACTAGAGCAACACAAGTACTTTGTGAATGAAAGCAGTATTCTTTGTGATGAATACCTTTTTCTCCAACATGTTATATTTGTTTGCATGTTATGTTGAGACCTTCTCACTGGATGTTTATGATGCCATTAGACTTGTAAATGTGTAATAGTTTAGATAATTTTACAACTTAGGGACTTTTGAAGCTCTATATGTTTTGAAATCAGTCTTCACCTTTTAACCTAGACTTGATAATGATCTGGTTTACTAGTAACTATCATTCATATGTATTTAAACAATTGGTTCATCTTTTTACTTATTGATTGCTTTAATGTCATGTTTGTAATGTCTCAGTTCTAAATGTTGTTGTGTTTTTTTTTATCTTAAAATGCGGTTAAACTAATTATCATTAGTCTTCTGGTTATAAAGTCATGGATGCATTAATGCAATTTAAGGCTATGTTTAAATAGGCATCCTAAGACAAATAATTATTATGCAGTACTAATCCAATGTTCTATTAACTGATAGTTTTACTTGTTAAACAGATAACTAAAAGACTTGTATGATCCTAGTGGTCATGGAGAATTTTGAATAGGATAGACTTAACTGTAGACAAGTGTATAGAGTTATTGTATTGTAATTTAACTGGTTAATCTAATGTTTCAAGGTAAAATAGTCTTGTTCAAAACTTTAACTTTTTATCTATAAAATGCTTTTGGGGAAAAATTAGTTTACTATACTTGAAATTAGATTTTTCCTACTATTACTTCTGCAAACATTTTACCATATAACTATAATATTAAGAAAACTTGACTAGAACAATTAGTTGTAGGTGTTATCCAGTAATGCATGGAACTATCTGAAATGGGTTTACTTGATCCTTCCTGTCACATATGCATTCTCGAGCCATGATTTTACATGTACTTATTTCTAGCCCATATATTTGCTTAATTTAAATTTTTAGCAATCTAACTAAACTTTACTTACTATACTAAATTTAAACTCCTCCCTATCAAAGTCCACTTATATTGGCACTACTTAATCATTTGGAGACAGATGATTAGTGGTGTTCAATTGAAGGATGGCTAGTCTTAGGATTCATAGTTTTTTGTATATTAGTGCATTGGTTGATAGGATTATCTTACTGATAAGTGGGTTAAAGTTTACTATTTGTGCATTGCTTAAAATAGACCTATATATTTTTATAATTTACATCTTTTCCCTTTTACTTCACTCTCTTTCAGATGAAATGGTTAAGTGGATAGGCATGGGGTGTGTTCTGAAAGGCTTATGCGCTACAAATTTAAAACCAATACTTATGAAACTTATGAAATATATACTCTTTATCTGTAAGGACACTCAAAATCCAATTATCATGACCTTTAAATGTGAATGTGGACAATTGATTCTAGGAATGTGAGGAAATTACAAGACAAAGAAAAGAAAAAAAATATTAATGTATTTAGCATTCAAATCTCAAGCCAATTTACTTTTTCTCCAAGAAACGCACATGTTAAGAGAGGAATGGGACAAAGACAAAGAGAAAAAAATGGATAAAAATTATTATTGCATCTCGTTGTAATACTGATTCTAAAGGTGTGGCTATTATAATCAAAAATCATCTCAAAAAGACAAAAATGGTAGCTGGTGCTCTTTTGTATCCCATAACTCCCTTCTGCAAAAAAATATCCTTTTTCTAAATTTATATGGTCCATATATAGGTCAACAAGTTTTTATCCTTGAAATCCATAACATATTGAGTAGATTCCCGGATTATTACTATATACTGTGTGGTAATTGGAATGCAGTCTTAGATCCAATATTAGATCGAACTAGTAGGTCCACTTCATATAACTTTCAAGCATCATTAGCTCTAATAGATCTAATATCTGACTTTTACCTTGTGGACCCTCTTCCATTTGGGGATAAGCTCCCATTAAATAATATTTTTACATATTACTCGAAATGTTACAAATCCTGGTCAAGAATTGATTTCTTTTTATTACCAGAAATCTTTTTTGAATGGAGAAATAAGGTATTCTGCTGAACCCAGATTTTTTTTCAGATTAGTCTAAGATCACAATTAAATTGAAACTATCAGATGGAATAAATTCCCATTTAGCTCTAACTGGTCTCTAAATAATTTGCTTCTTAAGAAAGATGTGGTACAGGAGATATCTGATATTCTAACAGACCTTGACAATAACTTATCATGTATTAATATTCCATACAATGTCCAATGGGCTGCTTGTAATGCCAGAATTAGGGCAGCTCTAATTCAAAAGGTCTGTTATTATAAAAAAAAGTACTAAATAAAAAGAAGATAAACTAACAAATGAACTTAGAGAGGCTGAAGACAAGTTCCAAAAAATCAAGATACCAATCTGGAACTTTGAATAAATAATTTGCAAAAAGAACTATATCAGCAGAACTACACACTTCAAGAAATGAGATTTCTAATTAAATATTCTGAATGGATTTAGATCCCATCAAGAACTTTAGTGAGAATAATTGATAATAAACAGGGAGCCCCTAGGATAACCTTGCTTCAGTATGATGGCAAAGTATTCAAATCAGATCTGCAAATTTCAAAACTTTTTGAAAAAATCTACACAGAGATATATAGCTCTCCTGACAACCAAACCTCCAAATTAGACTGTGAAGACTTTCTAAATAATATTACCTTTCCAAAAATTAGTGAAGTCTAAAAATACTTCTTAATGCTCCCTTTACACAACAGGAAATAGTTCAGGTAATAAAATAATTGAAACTGGCTAAGGGTTCTTACTGGTCCAGACGGTTATACAGTGGATTTTTATAAAACATTTATCCAAAAACTCCCATCTAGTCTCCTGAAAATATGCAATTATATTAGACATCATGGCATTATAGATCTGTATTTAAACAGCTCAAAAACAATTTTTATCCCAAAAAACAATTTGGATAAATCCAACCCCTTTAATTACAGACCAATTTCCCTAATTAATGTGGATATAAAAATGTTGTCCTCAGGTTTAATGGAGAGATTTTAAAAAAAGTTTTGTCTCATATTATATCTTCAGAACAGTCTGGTTTCATGAGTAATAGGCAAACTTGGGGCAATACCTTAATGTTAGAGTCTATGCTTCAACTTACTAAACATGATAGAAATCCAAAATATGCCCTGGTATTAAATGCATGCAAAGCATCTGACAAAGTTAACTTGGAGTTCTTATTTCTATCTTTAGCTTATTATAATATTACAAAGGAATTTATTAATATGGTAAAAATATTTTATAATAATTCACATAGGTCTACTTATGTTAATAAAACATTATCAACGCCTATCAAAATCTTAAGTGGGACATGGCAGGGTTGCCCTTTGTCTCCTTATTTGTTCAACTTATATGTAGAACCCCTATTTATATACATCTCCCAGAAAACGTTTTATTCTATTCCAAAAAATCCTGAATAATAAGGTAACCCTGTCTGGATTTGCTGATGATTTAAATATCTGTTTTGAACTTCCAAATATGGACTTGAATAAACTTCTTTCATCAGTAAACAAGTTTTTAAAAGTTTCAAATTACCAAATTAACCAGGCTAAATCCCATATTTTCCCAATAAATCCTTTAAATCACAAAGAAAATGATATCCCGGTTTCTCCTTTCAAGACAGTATACTCATTCAAATATCTAGGACTAACTTTTGAACATAACCGCCAATCAATGATGCAGAATAATTTGTTTAGAATGTGGACTGATATTTCACATGACATTCAGAGATGGAGACAATTGAAATTATCAGTCCTGTCTAAAACAGCAATAATTACAATTAATATTCTACTCAAACTATTATATCAATTTAATGCATCTAATATTGTTGTCCCACATAAGTTTTTCCAGAATATCAACAAGAAATTGTCCAGATTTATTTGGTACCCTAGATTGACCAGAATCAGTTACATAAAGCTGGTATATCCTAAAGAGAAAGGGGGGGGCTTAATTTACTGGGCTTCCATTTATACTACAACATAATTTTTATTCAAATCTCAAACTTTAGTCCACAAAGTGAGATATGGTCCCCAATTTGGATTAAAATCTGGTATGGGCATATACAAATAACTAACATTAATTCCAAAGCTTTTCCTTTTATCACCCTGATCAATTGCAAGAAATTGAAATTCCATAACTCTTTAAAACATAAAATTAGAGTCTTCCAAAATCTGATAGAATCTTTAAACATAGGTAAATCCTTGGCCTTGCTTCAAACTATTCATTTAAACCCAAATATTAAACTAAATAATAATATGATAAATCTAAATAAATATCCGCTCATTAAAAACTCTAACTTATGGGACATATATAAACATAGAGAGAAATCTCTGGAAGAACTCAGGCTAATACTAAACTTAAATAAAGGATATAGCATAATGTTAAGACAAACCAGAGAGAGTATACCAACAATAATTAAAGTCCCAGTAATTTATGAACTATAAATGCTTAACAATTTTTAAAAGTTTATCTGTCAAAAAATGCTTTCCAACACTTATATAATAATTACATCTATTAAATATCAATTGTCTTTACTTATACTCCATCTATTGGAATGAGATATATAAAGAGCTCACTGAAAACCAGAATATTCAAGCTATTGAATCTACCATTAAATTGATCCCATTTAAAAATCTTATCTATACACAACTAATGGTAAATAATAATGCTTACTATACTCCAGTGGTACTGAATATTTTTAACCCTAAAATATCATCATCCTGTACATGTTGTCTGTTCTCCAAAGCTGACTTGTTGCATATCTTATGGTTTTGTAAACATATGCATAATCTCTGGTGCTCTCTTAAAGTAAGGTTAGAAAAAATGGGCTATCAAAAGTCAACATTGTCTTGGGAGTTTGCTATTCTTCATACAACTGATTTAAAATTACCTAGGTAAAAATTGCATATCTTTATTACTCTTTTTGCAATAGCTAAACATTACATAACACAGAATTGGCTAGGCCGCACAAAACCCTCTTGGAACGGATTTAGAAACATGGCTATTAAATATGTATCCTCTCACAAACTTATAATTAATAATATTAATAAATGCTCTTACTACCAGAAGTATTGGAATCTTCTTCTTGACCACATTCTAAAAGAATAAAATAAGATGGCAAAGAGTGTTTGTTCTAACAAACTTGCTCATATTTGCAAATAAGGACCTTTTAAGTCAGTATTTCATAGATCTCTCTTGTTGCAACTTTGTAATATAATTTCATTTATACTAAGTTGTCTTTTTAGCACTTATTGTATATAGTTTGTTTGGTTTTAGGTTTATTGTACATTTTTCAGGATTGAATTGTGCCCTGTTAGTTTTCTTAGAGTATTTTAAACTTCAAGAATTCATCTTCTTACTATGTACTGTGAAAAAACAATAAAACATTTTTATAAAAAAAAAAAAAAAAATAGGCAACAGCACTTTATACAATAATGATTTATAACAGTTAGCCAGTATGTAGATTATACAATATAGTGTGAATATGTTTGAATCACTTAAATTTTTTGTGATGCTATAAACCTCTTTCTGTGCATACTGTGCATAACCCTCCAGACATGAAGATGTCTGCACTGTAAACATTTTTTTTGATGCTATAAACCTCTTTCTGTGCATACTGTGCATAACCCTCCAGACATGAAGATGTCTGCATTGTAATGCACATGGATATGCTTAGTGCCACCTTGTGGTACAGGACTATATGACATGTGATTCATGAATATCTTCTGCTTCTTTCAGCTTTTCCCGGTTAGGGGTCGCCACAGTGGATCATCTGTCCACTCATGATTGGCAGTGGAGTTTTACGGTATCAAGTTGCCAGCCCGGTGGCCTACCTTCCACAGAAGGTGCACAGCACACACACACACACACACACACACACACACACACACACACACACACACACACACACACACACACACACACACACACACACACTCACATCTAGGGCCAATTTAGAGTGTCCAGTCCACCTACTGCATGTCTTTGGGATGTGGGAGGAAACCGGAGCACCTGGAGGAAACCCAAGCGACCACAGGGAGGACTTGCAGACTCCACACAGAAGGCACCCCAGCTGAGAATCGAACTGGAGAACCTCTTGCTGTGAGGCAGCAATGCTAACCACTGCACCACCGTGATTCATGAATGTACACCCATTAATTTGTGCTCACCATATTGCTCCTTTGATTTAACCAACTGTGCAGCCATAACTAAATAAGCAGCTACTAAATATAGTACTCCAGCTTTCTGTGTCATGGAGAGCAAGATATTCTTGTTTTTTTCTGGAGGAGGATCATAAGGAGCACTTGTAGAACTGTTATGATGATCTAGTAATGTTTGGTAGGTACAGAGGTGGCTCATGCCTGGATGCTTGTCTTGGTGATCTGAAATACTTTCTGGAATGAATAGCAGATTCACTTGGTCATGTTGACCCACTGTGTGTTTGTGTAACAGAACCCTGAAATACATGATTATTTTCACTTCAGTAAGATATACGAAATGTACAGTCAACTACGAGGCTATAATTGCTGGGTGTGGGGGGGGGGGCTATTTGTGGATGAGAATGACTGACCCTAATGTCATGATCAAGTTAAGCAATCATTTGTCTGGCTTTGTAGGAATAGTGTACATTTGTGGAGAGTAAGTTGAAATACTTTACTGATTCTTTTTTTTTTTAACTACATTTGGACATTTGACATGCAGACAGTCAAGTGACCTAAACTGATGGGCACAGCCATTGATGGATTATGATGAGATCAATTTAAGTAGTCTTTTATGGATGAAATGTTCTAAAATGGGTAATACTATTATTTTTGGTTAGTAAATTTTGTTTCACTTCTTGCTGGAAAAATGCTTATTTACTGAAATTAAAACACACACACACACACACACACACACACACACACACACACACACACACACACACACACACATGCACACATTTTGCTTTATTAAACAATAAAATAATTAAAAACAATCCGGAAGGTGAATACAAAAGAACATATGCACTTATGCATGATTCAAATGTGTGGGGATGGGGCCCATAATTTGAAAACCACCCACAGCCTAAGGAACACATAATCCACCACTGTTTACAATAACTTCTTAGTCCCTTTAGTATCCTTCTAAACTTGGACATCAGGACAATAGGTGGAGAACCAGCTCATGATTTTCACCAGCCAGGAACATAATACCTCAGTATGTTGCCCTTTGGTCCATCTTGGAAATGGTAAACACCATACCCATCCCCTTCTTACTGTGTCATTCTTCACACTTTCCCATTACTCATACATCATCAGCAGCAGCATCTGTCTGACCACTGTATGCATGTATCTATCTCTTGTCCACCCCACCTTTTGTATGGACACCATCCTATGTTTATGTTTATATGTTGCGTGTTAAACATGTGTCTGTCTGCATCTACTACCTTTCCTGACCTTCTTTCCTTTTCCAGCATAATCATGCATACCTTTGCCATCAAATTCTTTATACCCTCCTAAAAACAAAGCTCCCTCTACTTTGAATTTTCTTATTAGTCCTTCTTGTGTGTTTCCTCTGCTTGTTCTCCTCTCTTTCTTTTCTTCTTTCTTTCTTATATACTCACTTTCCTCCCCATTTAATGGGTAAACAGAGTGGCCACATGTTTGGCCACCCACGTTGCTATACAGAGTTCCTGTTTTGCTGTTTTGTAATGTACTATATTTTAATGTCTGCATGCAACAGCTATTGTCCACTGCACTGTTGCATATTTTATCACCTGTAGTGCTATCATTACTTTATACCGTTTGCTGCACTGCGTCATACCTTTTGGCCACGCATGAGTTGGTATTACAGTTCATGTGCCATTCTGATACCATTGCACTCAGGCATATCATTTTAACTGCCTGTATCTGGAGATTTTCTCCTCAGGCCACCACTGAAAATGTGCTTTTAGTTCAGTAGGACTATCCTGCAAAACAAAGAGAATAAAGAAATACATGCATGAATACATACATACATAAATGAAGCTGAGTGTTCAGCATGCCAGCACTGTGCTTCCACAACTACATCTATAATTAGATCTTTGAGTGATGAACAGTGGGGCCCTTTGGCAGTAATGTACTACAAATCTTTGTGAATCCTACCCTCATTGCCCTTTAAACATGTTAAACTTGAGCATAATTATTATAAATGTACTGCTGCAGCTTCAAGTGGTAAGGTGGAAACTCATCCTTGAATGACCTGGGGGGGGGGGGGGGGCTAGAGATGGTTTTGGTATAGGTTTCTTTGGGTCTGAGCTATGAGTCAAGAAAGCAACACCATGGATTCAACTTTATTTGAGTGCATTTTCCTAAGCATTTTTTACAAAGAAATTAAAGTGAAGCATCAGTATGAATGCAAAATATAAAAATGACATATTAAGCATACAGTATTATTTCCAGCAAATACACTCCAAGTGGACCTTATTATCAAAGAACAAATATCAAACAATAACCATAAAGTATATAGACTACAATTACAAAATACTTAAAAAATCATGTTCATTGAAGAAATAGAGCAAACCAAAATTAATTAACAGTCTAAATCTCTTTGTTTGGTAACTGCACCAGAGTGATTGAGAGATTCTGCTAATTTCCAAATATATCCACTGCTGAAAAAAAACAAAAATAAGTATTATTTAAGAATTATTTGTACTTTGCTGACTGTGTTTTATCTAAATACTGTATTACTGCTGATTTTTTTTACACTGGATTTCTGAACTTTTTTAACCTAAGATCTATGCTGTTACTTTAAGGTCACAGCTACATTGTATCTGCTAGATTCAGGTCTGCTGTATCTAGATTGTGTGGTTTCTCACACTTGGGCTGTATACCAGCCATCTTACATTAAGAAGGCTTTTTCTACACTCTTGTGGCAGAAGTGTGCGGATCTAAACCTACCTGAGATTGCTGGACGAAGGCTCATTGTATGCTTTCCTTATTGGTAGATAGCTTTATACTTGTTTATTCCTGCTTATGTTTAAGCCTTGTCTTTGAGCGAAGCTGCTCACCATATAGTGGCAGCAGACAGTACGTTGTATAGATGCAGATGCCTTGAAGATAAGTTTTTCTTTATATAACTATCGGTGAAACCATTCTCATACCCCAACTGCTCTAGGACCAACTCAGTTGTGCGTTGAGCAGCGTTGCTTTATTTGTTAACCTTAGACTACTTGAAGTATAGTTCCCACTCATAGTCTCTGGGCTACCAGCAGAGTCCAGCCTAATTAACCCATTCTTTTCCCTAATAAAACACATAATAAGAACCTCCTATCATGGATGGGAAGTTTCCCATCATCTCTGGTCAGCCTGTTGGACATGGGCATCCTGAGACAATGTAGCAATTGTTTCATGTATACTGACAACCACTTACTCTGGAAACAAACTAATATTATATGTGAGAGATGCAGTTACACTATGAATTTGGAAGCTAGACTCTCACATGCAGACAAATCAAATGCTAAACAGATTGTCATCTAATACATATCACTTTCCACACTAGATAAGGACTTGACACATAAACCCACATATGAGGAGATACTAATAACTTGCCAAAAGCCCAAAAGCCTCCCAAACACTGGCTTCAGAAACCACATATAAACACAACAAAGCAAATAACAACCACAACAGATAATAATACAGATACCAGTGTCTCAACAAACAAGTCCATAAGGCATAACACATAGATGCCCTCCTCTCTAGGCTGGATAAGGAGATGGTTACTGTTAGCTGACTGTCAGGTACTAGGATCCATCATGTCACACAAGTACTCAAGTCACTCAGCCACAAGTACCAGTATGACTCTGTCATAGTCCACATAGATGTGAATGACCTGAGATGTACCTCCCCAGGCTATATGACGAGAGAGATATGACTGAGCTCTCAAAATATATGTCACAGGCAGGCATGAGCCTAGCCTTGAGCAGCATTCTAGCCTCACCAAGGATGACGCTATAATACAAACAAAAATGATTGACTTTAACAATTGCTTCAGTCCAAGGGGATTCAATATCTGTCAGCCTGAGGACATAATCCACAGGCCAAGTTGCTTTGCCAGAGATGGTCTGTAACTGTCTCCTGTAAGTTTTTGGATGCTGGAAAAGGCATTAGCCACCCCTATTGTGACTTTTTTAGGCAGTGTCAAAATAACCAACCTCCCAACATAACTTTCACAATGCTAATGCTGTGGAACAGCTGGTCAGCACACCCATGAGGGGCTCAAATATCCTGGACATAGTACTCACTAACATGGGAGGAGCATTCCACCACTCTGTATGATGTCCTCTTTGATAATATCAGACCACAAATCAGTCTCTTTTGAAATAACTATAAAGCCATATACCCCATCAAGCTCAAAAATGCTTAAGAGTTTTTCCAAGACAAATTACTCCTTCTAAGTGATGGTATAAGAAATTTCAAAACTGCCCCAAACCCAGAAAACATGGACTTCTATGCAGAGGTGTACACCAATGCCTTGTATAGCTACTTGCACAGTTGTATAGAATTGGTTATACCGGACTGGATTAGAATCAGGTCTTGCTGGAAAAACAAGACACCCTGGTGGACCCCTAGAATAAAAAAGCTATACAATAAAAGAAACTAATGTCCAAAAATAAGCAGGAACTGGCTCAGCAGATGAAGAAATCCCTCACTAGTCTAAACAAACAAATAGAGATCTTGTCAAGTCCTCCAAAAGAAATTACGAAGCAAAAATAGCTTCCCTAGCTATGGAAAATCACAAGGCATTTTTTTAATTACATCCAAAATCTTAAAGGGAATACCCAGCTGTGGTCATGGATGGCACCACCCATACTCATCCAGTAAAACTGCCAACCTACTAGATGAAAGATTTGGATCAAACTTTATCTCCTCTCCCTACCAGTTATCCCCTAAAGTATACCTGCCACCATTCCTCAGCCTACTATCTCAAGAGAGCAGGTTACCTCTGTACTCTATATGGCCAAAAACATGGCATCAATGGGACCAGACAACAGCCCAGGTTGCCTGTTGCCTTTTAAATAACTTAAAACATGACCAAGCAGACTCCCTTGGATCACTATTCAACCACAGCCTTCACACAGGCTATGTTCCGGCAGAATGGAGGACAGCAACAGTCATCCCTGTGGACAAAGGGGACCATCAACCAACCCAGGGAATTATAGACTGATAAGCCTGACTAGCCTCATCTGTAAGGCCATGGAAATAATCATTATGGACATTATCAACAAGGACATAGGTAATCTCCAGACTCTGAACCCAACCCAGTTTGGATTCCTTAAGGACAGATCATGTCTGTTAAACCTGGTTGACTTCTTCAAGAAGGTCACCAAGGCCATGGATGAGGGAAAGACTGTGCATGCCACCTCTCTTGACCTAGCCAAAGCATTTGACATGATTCCCCCACTAAGATATTATAGAGAAATTGTCTCAATTGGGAATTAACCCCTGTGTCAACAGGGGGATAGTCAGATGGCTCACCAACAGGACACAGTGAGTGAATTCACCTCTATCAAAAGGCCAGTCATCAGTGGTGTTACACAGGGTTCTGTGATGGGCCCTTTACTGTTCAGAATTTATTGCTCAGATGTCCAGGTGAACATGGACAGTCTGTGGCTGACCATGGTTGCTGATGACTGCAAATTTGAAACAATCATTGAGTCTCCAAATGATACCAATATACTGCAGAAAGGATTAATGCAGACAAATGATTAGTGCCAAAGCCATGGGTTGAAACTAAATGCAAAAAAATGCATAATTATTCCCTTTGGGAAATGTAACATCCCTGATAATTACCCCTAAGAGTAGACCCTATGGTAAATGATCTGGGTACTCAAATTGATAACAATATGAACTTCAACCACCACTTGACCATAATGGTGAGGAAGTCCTTCTATGTGGCACATCTCATAAGTAAAAACATGGCATCCAAATCAAAGGATGTTATAATTCCATTGTACTCAGCCCTCATCAGACCAAAAATTGAGTAGAATGCTCCCTTTTGAATGTACTTCTCTTGACACCTGCAACAGTTGGCGTGACCCCAGAGATTTCTTGCCAAAAAATACAGGGTACACAAAAGAAGTCCTATGTGATAAGACTGAAAGCCCTATAACTGTATTCTGTCTTCTACAGGCTACTAAGGGGTGATCTGTATCTGGCTTACAGGGCAATATCTGACCAGGCCCTGATGAGAAATGTTACACAATCGTAAATCAAACTGCACGAGGGTCACTTGCTCCAGGGATCTTATCCTAGCCTCCAACATGAAAAAATCATGATGGAAAGATAGATATGCCTCTCAGGGACTACCCCTTCTCTGGAACAAGCTTCCCATTCATGTGAAGCAGAGCCCCTCCCTGACCCTCTTCAAGTGCAACCTAGACCAATGGATGGATAATTTTAAATTCATACCTGGAGTGGTGCCCATGTCTCTCATGGACAGAGGCCTTCAGTATTAATTACCATACCATATGCTCATATCTCTCTGAACTTCGTTCACCTAGCTATTGATAATTGGGAAACTAAAGATAAATATGGCTAGGCTGGTAAAGGCTCTTGGGTCATCAGCCTAGTAACCTCTTAGGAACCTATTAAACATTTCAAAGGCTTAGATTCCCACAGAATAGCAGCTGCTTAATAATTAAAGTACATCAAGTCAAGCAAAATACAGTTTATGCAGTGTTGGAGATAGAACAAACGTTCATCAATATTCTTGCAGTGCAAATTCTAAATAAAAAAAATTGTAAAGTACCATAATGGCTCCAATGTATTGTGTGTGTGTGTGTGTGTGTGTGTGTGTGTGTGTGTGTGTGTGTGTGTGTGTGTGTGTGTGTGTGTGTGTGTATGTGTGTGTGCGTGTGTGTGTCTGTCCGTGTGGAGTTAGTTTTCATCACGTCAGTTTGTCTCTCATATCTCAAAGATATATTGAATTGACTGTCCCCCAAATAGCCTGTAGGTGCTACATGTAACCAACCATCCTACAACAGACTGGCATTTTATCCAAGATCAGTTTCTCTTCCATATGTCCATTGAGTAGTAGGACAGGCTCTGGCTCCCCCACTTCCCTGAACTGGATAAAGCTGATATCAGTAAATTAATTAAAAAAGAAAGAAACAGATATTTTACCAGGATATTTCTCCAGAGTTACAGTAAAGCAAACTAGTCATTTTGTAATATGCAGCATCTGTGACATACTCATGTTGTGAGTATGGATTTGTATACATATGTTGACCGGCGCCCGGTCTGGTGGACCCCAGCCATAAACAAACTTTACAACAGGAGGAGGAAGCTACTACATGACAGAGCAAAATCCCTAAAAGGGAAGGCATCTCTGATCAGTACTAGCAAAAAACTACGATCACTCATAAAATCATCCAAGGCCAACTTTGAGAGAAAAATCGCAAAAGACACAAAAGACAGTCACAAGGCCTTCTTTAGCTATGTTAGAAACCTGGGTGGAAACTCCCAGATATGCTCAGAGTTAGTCCAAAATGACACAAAATGCACTGAACCCACTGACATTGCCAACATTCTGGCAGACAGGTTCAGTGCAAATTTCTCCTCCCCCCCAAAAGGAGAAATAACTATCCCAGTAGAGTGTAACCTCCTTAACATCTCAGATGCCCAGGTGAGAGCCGCCTCTAGAAAAAAACACAGCATCAATGGGACCGGATGGTGTCCCGGGCTGTGTGCTACATGAACTCCAAGAGGAACTAAACCCACACATAAGGCTGCTGTTTAATCTTAGCCTTACTACAGGATACGTACCCAAAGAGTGGCGTACGGCAACAGTGGTCCCACTTCACAAAGGCAGTGCTTCTACGGACCCTGGAAATTACCACCCCATAAGCTTGACGAGCCTGGTCTGCAAAGCTATGGAGAGGATCATTATGGAACTCATAAACAAAGACATTGGGGACCTACAGACATTGGATCCTACTCAGTCTGGCTTTGTCAAGGGCAGATCCTGCCTTTTGAACTTGGTCGACTTTTTTGAAACAGTCACTAAGGCCATTGATGAAGGTAAGGCAGTTCACACAGCCTACCTTGACCTTGCAAAAGCCTTTGACACAATACCCCACTCGGGCATCATAGACAAACTCACCAGCTTAAATGTAAACCCATATATCACAAGATGGGTTGCAAACTGGCTCAAGGACAGAACCCACAGGGTCAGAGTTGCTGGAGCTATGTCAGACTCTAAGCCAGTCACAAGTGGTGTCCCACAGGGCTCAGTCCTGGGACCCCTCTTGTTCGGCATTTATTTTTCTGAGGTACAGGCAAACATAGGAGGATTGTGGCTGACAAAGTTCACAGATGACTGCAAACTGTGCGCCATAATTGATACTCCAGTGGACACAAACATCCTTCAGAGAGGCCTCATAGAAACGGATAATTGGTGCCAGAGCCATGGCCTTAAGCTGAAAGCCAAAAAATGTGTAGTCATACCCTTTGGGAAAAACAAATTACCACATAGCTGGTAATCCATTAACACGGAAGAGGTAATCAGGGACCTAGGGACCCAGGTTGACAGTAACCTCTCATTTGACACTCACATTGCCAAAGTGGTTAGGAAGACCTTTTATATTGCCCACCTTACCATGAAGGGTTTCACATCTAGATCAAGAGAGGTCATTGTGCCCCTGTACTCTTCTCTTATCAGGCCAATGATTGAGCACAATGCCCCATTTGGGATGTATCTCACCCGACACCTGCAGCAGTTGGAAAGACCCCAAAAGTTCCTCACCAAGAGGATAAAGGGTCTTAAACATATGTCATATGCTACCCGATTGAAAAACTCCAGCTCTATTCAGTCACATACCGCCTACTCAGAGGTGATCTGTGCCTGAAGGCCATGTCCAATCCGGAATTAATGGACATGCTACACCTCAGAAAATCCAAATCCATCAGAGCCACGAGAACAAGAGACTTAAACCTCAACACAGAAATAAATAGGACGTGCTGGAGGGACAGATTCATAACCCAGAGGCTGCCTACACTCTGGAACAGAATCCCAGTCCATGTTAGGCAGAGCCCCTCACTGACTCTATTCAAGAGAAATCTCGACGAGTGGATGGGAGATCGTAGACCGGGGGTCATCTCTGTGTCACTACTAGACAGAGGCACAGTAAACTAAACCCTAAAAGGGCTTAGTATTCTCATCCTAAGGGGTGGTGAAAGCCACACACACTCTGGCTAGACTTATAAATGCCCTAGGGCAGATAGCCTAGTACGAACCTATGAACCTATAGTGGGTATGCATAGGTCTCAACCTCTTAAGAGGCCAATGTGGAACACAGACCCTAACAATGTGTAACAAATGGTCAAAATGTGGAACAACCTATTGCCATGGAGCATGGTAGAACATCTGTAAAGTTCAATAAGACACACTTCTCAGATCAAAAACCTTTATTTTATTATTTACAATACCATAACCACACCATAAGTAAATGAAACAGCACTTTACAAAAATAAAAATCACATTTACTACATTTTCTAAACAGACATATTACAAGTCACATAAATGCTTTTAGTTAGACTAAGTTAAACAGCATCCTGTCATACGTCAGATGTAGACTTATTGTATATTGCTGTGGCTTTCTTGGCAGCCTCTAAAACATGTTTTGGCAGCTTAACATCACAGCAGTCCAGTTCTTCGTTCATTTTAACTGCCAACAAAAAGTTCAATGTTTTTACACTCAAAGACTGACACAGTTCAGTTTTCACTTTCTGCACCATGCCAAATGTTCTTTCAGCTTGTGCATTTGAGTGTGGCGAGCAAAAAAGATTCATCATCAGCTGCTTAAAGAGTGGCAGTTTCCCTTCAGTGCAAAGATCCCTCAGAAGGTGTGCCCAGTACTTTGACACACATGAGTGGGGCCCATCTACTGGGCCTGTCAGATTCCCCGTGTCCACGATCTGATATTGGGGAAACCCATCGATTAATTGTTCAGCCTCAACATCATTTTCACACAAACCCAGATGGAAACCAACATCCCTGACAAGTCCTGAAGAAATTAATGACACAGCCACTGGACACTCTTGAACACGAAATCGAACCTTTAATGTTAAGTGTAGACTTCTTCAGACAAGGTAACATAGAACACTAAACAAGATTTTAAAACAAAAAAGGCGCCAAATCAGCCTTAATTTAACTAATCAACTCATTAACTTACCAGTCATTAATTTAAAATACAATTACTAAAATTTATACAGAGTATACAAATTATAAAAAATATATACATACAATATGAAATATAAAATGTTATATAAAATATTATATAAATTGTTAATCAATCCGAACTTACAAAAGGTTGTCCCAACTCAATCAATTAATCAACGAAGCACACTACTAGCTTGTAGTCTAAGTCTTAATAATTTTAATTATGAATTTATTTTGAATTCAAAACTAAACAACCTTATAGTGTTAGTATTGTAAACCTCATATTGCAATGCAATGTACCAAGACATTTAAATGTGATTATTTTTATTATGCAAGTGCTTCACTTCAGCAAACTTTCAAACTTCAAATAAATACATACCGAGTCACCTCATTCAAACCGGGGTATGGATAATTAACCTGTTGCCATATAAGTTTAGCAAGACACTGTAATGAACATTCTACCCACCATTTTCTTTTCAAAGTTATTGACTAAGTAGTTGTTGATGCAAAAGGTGGGCCACAGCAGTTGCTATTAGAAAAAGGTGAACTTATATGGCAACTCAGGTTAAACTCTTATACCCCCCTGGTTTGAATGAGGTAACCTCCTTGGCATGTATTTTGAAGTTGAAAAGTTTATGACTTGCATAATCAGGTTAATTAATACATTTAAAATGTCTTGGTACACCATTGCAATATGATATTTTACCTAACACTAGACATAAGAATAGTTGTTTAGTTTGAATTAAATTCACTTAATTAATTAATTTATTAGACTTATCACAGCTAGAGTAGTGTGCTTCATTGATTAATTGATTGAGTTGGGACAACCTTTTGTAAGTTCGGATTGATTAACATTTTATATAACATTTTATATAACATTTTATATTTCATATTTTATGTATATATTTTTTATAATTTGTATACTCTGTATAGATTTTAGTAATTGTATTTTAAATTAATGACTGGTAAATTAATGAGTTGATTAGTTAAATTAAGGCTGATTTGGTGTATTTTTTGTTTTAAAATCTTGTTTAGTGTTCTATATTACCTTATCTGAAGAAGTCTACCTATTGGAGTAGATGAAAAGTGCTTAACATTAAGGGTTCGATTTCATATTCAAGAGTGTCCAGTGGCTGTGTCATTATTTTCATTGTGGTTGGTTGGTCTTCGTTTTTGTTTTTGTGGAAGTCTTGAAGAAATGTCTAATTTCTGGCCGGATTAATAACTAATGCAGCATCTTTCAGTAAGTGATCCTGCATGGGAAACTTTTTCAACATTTTCTGCAGCACTGCAGTATAAAAAGCTGTAACTTTTTTGTAAAAATTAAATTCAACGGCTGTGCCGGCAATATCCTCCTCATGGCTGTTCATGTACTGCTTGACTTCATAGCCAATATGCAGTTCACTGTTTGGTAGAACACAGCTACTGTCAATCAACACTGACACATCACTGTGTTTGATTAGTCTAACAGTAGCTGCAGGTCTGAGGAGTCTGCCAGCATACTGCTGCAGGAGTTTATGCACAGTGGCATGCAGTGTCAGTAGCTGACTTTATCAGCTCTGAGGCTGGACGTTGAACTCCAATAAGGGTTCCAGTGTATATTTAAGAAACATAAAAATCATATGCACTTCAGAACTCTGCAGGTTTTTAGAAATTAAGTCAGTCTTAGCAGACCTTGGCTCTGCATACAGTAAATATGAATTGACAGCTGGCCACATGTCCAGGGTTCTGTTAATTACCTTACCAAGACTGAGTCATCTAGTATGTGCATGTCTAATGATCTTGATGGGGTCAGTAACTGTGAACAAAGCAAATCCTTGCACTTTTTGTTGTCTTTGTGCACTGGAACTGTATATGGCGGTACACATCTGATAGAAGTTCTTCAACTGGTGAATGTAGTGCTTTCACAGCAGCCTTACTGCAGAGATCTGCCAAGTGGCAGAGACACCCCATGTTTATCATTGTGGGCTTCACCTCCTTTAAACGAGAAAGCACAGAATTGTGTTTGCCAATCATTGAGGCAGCATTATCTGAAGAAAAGCCCACAATGTTGGAAACTGGAATGTTAAATTTTGTCAGAGTGGACATTAAAACATCAAACATTGCTTGTCCAGTTCCTGACACACATTCTGGCATATGAAGGAACCTTATCACATTTTTGCTTGCCTTTTCATCAAGGTAACCAACAAGGATCACTGACAGTTTGTCATCTCCCATGTCTGTGCCTTGGTCCATATACACACCAAATGGTGATTTCTGACAGGCTGCTGCAGCATCATTCTGGTAATGAGGCCCCAGAACATACCATGCAATACATGCTGCCTTCATTGCTTCACATGTCATTTTCCAGAGAACATCTTGATCCTTTCCACACTTCATAAATTTCAGGATGTGTTCTCTTGCTGCAAATGACATGTTGTGTTTAGCAAGGAGAGACACAAAACCAACCTCTGCCTCAACCACCTTTGTACTTGCTAAACTCTGAGGTCCAAAGAAATCCACCATAGATCTTCCAGCTGCATGCTTGCAATTTTGCCTGTGTTTCTCACAGTTGGCATGTCATTGCTGATCATGTTGGCCCCCGTGATGGATTGTGAAATCCATGTTACAAGTCTTGCAGAAGGTGTATTTCACTCCACACCTACTCATAGAAAGCCAGTCAAAGGCACTTGTCCAATTTGGCTGAAAAATTGTGTATTTTCTCTTGTTCGGGGTGCGATCTGTATCTACATCCCAGTCCTCATTGTAACCTAGCAGGTTTGTAAAACAGTGGTGTTAAACAATGACAAATAAATGGGGCTATAGTGCAGAAAGGAAAATTAGAACAACTTTGTTGAAAAGTGACATGCATGACATTTTATACACCAGCACAGCTCAACGAATCTGGGACACACCTAGAAATAATTAGGTGCAAGCAGGGACAAATTACTGAAAACTGAAACAAAAATAGAGAAGGTGTACTAATAAACGCTTTGAAACAAGGGTATCATTTCAGTTTCTGTTTAGTGCCCAACTGAACAAATGCCAAAATAATCAGGGATAGACACTTAAATGCATACAGCTATTTCAAGCATGGGCGTTAATGCTATTCTAGCCTGCCAATATACTACTGAACAGTCTAGCTCAAATTCCCAGTTCCTACCTTGTCATACCACCTCTTTCAGAAAAATAAAACTTTATAATGGACAAATTACTGTCAACAAGTTAACAGAAATCATTGCAGCATGTAAAATTACAAAAAATGCCATTTTCCAACATGTTGTCAACCAGCAGTGCAATACAGTCACTTACGCATTTTCCTTGAGCAGTTCAGTGTCTTGTCAATATGAAAACACAGCAAAGATACACTCTAAAGTTCTACCAGAAAACAAAACCAGATACTTTAAAGCACCTCATTACTATAAATAACTCACTTTTGACATCCATCCTGACATACCTCTCAACCTCTTAGTGCAAGAAATCTGGACAAAGCCCAATGTAATAGGGGGGACAAGCAGCACAAAGATAGAGACACTGTAAATACTGGTCTTATAAACTTAGAAATATTGCTCTTATAAACTTAGAAAGTTGCTAGAATAACAGGATCCGTGTTGGCATACAGTTTCTCCAAAAAAAAAAGACAATTACTTTCAGAGACGTACAAGGGGGACAAGCAGCACAAAGATAGAGACACTTTAAACATTGTTCTTGTAAACTTAGAAAGTTGCTAGAATAACAGGGCCAACACAAAAATAGAGACACTTTAAATATTGCTCTTATAGACTTAGAAATATTGCTCTTATAAACGTAGAAAATTGCTGGAATAACAGGGCCTGTCTTGGCATACAGTTTCTCAAAGAAATGGGAATAACTTTCAGAGATGTACTAGGGGGACAAGCAACACAAAAATACAGGCACTTTAAATATTGCTCTTATAAACTTAGAAATATTGCTCTTATAAACTTAGAAATATTGCTCTTATAAATTCAGAAAGTTGCTAGAATAACGAGATCTGTTTTGGCATACAGTTTCTCCAAAAAAAAGGCAATTACTGTCAGAGACATACTGGGGGACAAGCAACACAAACATAGAGACACTTTAAATATTGCTGTTATAAACTTAGAAAGTTGCTAGAATAACAGGATCTGTGTTGGCATACAACTGCTCAATTACTGTCCGACTTCAGAGACATACTAGGGATAAGCAGCAAAAAATACAGACACTAAATATTGCTTTTATAAACTTAGAAAGTTGCTAGAATAACAGGATCTGTGCTAGCATACCAGTTCTCAAAGGCAATACTTGCAGCCATTGCAGCTAAAACACTTACCATTGCCTATGTACACAGCACTAGCTCAATAAAATCCAATTATTCAAAGACTCCAGCATAAATAATCCACCACAGCACAAACTATGATGATCCCGGTTGCCCAGCAGCAGGCAACAAAATAAAACCTCAGCCTTCTGACCGCTTCTGAAACAGACACTGACTCCTCTCCTGGCAGGCTGGCTTCCAAGTCCTGACTTCCGATGTCTTCAATCTGCATCTGCTCCTTCCTTCTTTCTGGTCTTCTTTCCAAGATGTGGACCCAAAAATTAAAATCCCTGATTCCTGGAAGCCTTTTTCAAGCCATTATTTTGGCGCGAAAAGGCTTCCTGGAATATGATTGGCATGTATTGGGGAGCTCTCATTGGCTCCCATCCTCCTGAGAATCTTTACTTGATTGGCTCGTATACTGCGTTTGTGATTGGCTGTAAATTCGGTCTAAGAGCCAATCAAAAACTGCAGAGCACAGCCAATGCTGTAGGCAGCAGAGCTATGCATTGGTTTGTATACAGCAATGCCAATTGGCAGTAATTTTGGTACACAAACCAATCGGAATCCTTGTAGTGGAGCTACAGCTGTTCAATGCAGAACAGCGGAACAGTGGCTTCGCTCATTGTTAAATTTGGAGCATTCCACATAATCTGGAGCACTTGGATGCTCAGTTGGTATGTGGAATGTTAGCTTTGGCACAGTCTAGAAGTAGATGTCAGAGGTCACACCTGTCCAGTGGGAGACAGGGAGAGTGAGAGAAAAAAAAATTCTTGTTTTTCATTTTCAAATGGGTAATTCAATGTAAATAAAGTCAACTTGAAATATAATGCAGAGTCTACAGTGGTTGCTAATAGTATGTTCAGTACTTAATCTTTATCTCTATTTCTTCTTTCTGTCTCTACATTCTATCTGTCTGTCTATATAAAATGATCTTGTATGCCCAGGCATAGAAAATAGTCTCCAGACACTAACTTTCAGCTCAAGACAGATTTTATTTACAGAGGACAACAGAAAACAATGTAGACTTGCAGAAATGGAGCAAAATAAAACACAGCTCTCTGTTCTTTACTTTATACACAATTTGCAAAGCTTCAGGTGCATTCCAGAAGTGCTTACTGACAGTGCTTACCTTTGGTTCCAGAAACCCAGAGATTATGAGATTCAAATAAGAGACTTCTAACACATTTCTTAGCTTAGAATACAGGGAGATGGAATCTACCATTATGGGGAACTGTTAGCCATTAAAACACCCAATTTGCAGCTGTTTTTCACTTGTTTCCATGCTGATTCTGCAAACAATCAGAACATTTTCTTGGTTTACGCCATGTTATAGTATTCTTTTGATATGTAATATGATATCTAACATTGTATTTAAATTTCAATATCTTGCCATTGTAAAACATGTAAATTTGAATATCATTATTAACAATTCTTCATAGTTAGTACTGGGTTTGATTTAACATTGCTCCTTATACATAAACAGTTAAACACACAAGTTAACTATTTACCATAAAATCGGGGAATAGGAATTAAATAGTCATATTACAACTCTTAACAATTGGACCAGTGAGACTTCCAAGATGGTTGCACACAGATCGATGGGTTGATTCAGGCTCCCCCAGTGTGAAAACTACAGTTGTGAAAAAAAAGCTAATGGAGGCCATCAGTCTGGGTACAATTCAGTTACTGGTTAGTAATTACATTGCCTAGATGACAAAAAGACGGCATTTTGAGAAAGTAACAGAAAATCAACCAGAAAATGAGAGGAAAAAAGTCTGCCTGGGAAGAATTTTGCATTTGTTCAGAAAAAACAGTTCACATTTCAACTTTGGTACAAGAAGTGCCTTCCAGTAATTTAGAGTAAAAATAAATCAAATGCATTCAAATGTGTTTAACATAAGTGAATCACTGCATAATATATACAGTCAGATACGGAAGGCTGGAAAGAATACAAGAAGCTTTAACTAGCTATACATATGAACTAATAAAACTGCAAAAAATCATAGGTTGAAATGAAAAGCCTGGCTGAGCATGAAGTTTCTGCAGAAGAGCTTTTTAGAAAAAAACAGTAGAGTTAGGCGACACTGCATGCAGAGTGAAAACTGAAATTTTCTGCTGTATCAGAGAAACTAAAAGGAACATTCTGTATTCATTTTATAAAAGTAAAAATAAGGAAATGGACTAGTGTTCCTCATGAAGATTTGTTAACTGAGAGGGCACATCATGCATATGCTTCAAACCTGGCCATAGGAAAGCAACAAAGATCTACATTTCTAAAGATGTAGTCAAACCATCAGAAAGAGTTTCTACTAACAAAACTGTGGAAGAAAGGAAAAGCCTTAAAAACTGGTAACATCAGAGTGTTTGGGGAAAATAATTATTCAGTGTACACCAAGCAGAAGTAAAGCAAGGTTATCCCAACAATAAGTGAATGTCGAGAGACAGGTGTTAAATTCAATCCAATGTATCCAGTTATTAAAGAGTGAGTGAGCAAGCAGAAATCACTTTATTTCTCATTCTTCTGACAATAACAAAGACCAGAAAGAGAGACTTTGCCAGTGAAACCTTTTCCATTTTTGTAAAGAAAAATACTTTGAATGGCAGAAAAAACACAGGAGCTGTGTAGAAGACTCATATGTACATTGGATTTGAACCAGAGACTGATATTGAGACATGGAGATGGTAAGTAGGAAGACCAGCAACACAGTGAAATTAGTGAATAAATGGAAAACAGTAAAACATCAATGCCATTAGAGTCAGGTTTAGACATATGAAATGTGTCTTTGCAGAATGTGATTGATAAAGACTTGAATTTTTTGACTGTGTTAAACTGGTGAGTGAACTATAAAGCACACAGCCCACTTTATGTCATTGTTTAAAAGGACACTGAAGAGACTGACGAAGTAATTGTAAGTTGTTGTTGTGTCTTTCGGTTTTTTCCCGGTTAAGGGGTTGCCACAGCGGAACTCTGGTCCGCTAATGATTGGCAGTAGATTTTTACGTGCCGAGTTGCCAGCTCTGATGCACAACCTTCAACGAAGGTATGCCCATTCACGCATATCTCCACACAAAAGACGCTCGAGCTGAGAATCGAATGGGACAACGTCTTACTGTGAGGTGACAAAGCTACCGCAGCACCAACAACAGGTTTTGTTCTTATTAATACTGCTATAAAATGTCCATTAAATAAATTGCACGTTAAATTGAAGAGCATTTTATAGGGAGCACACAGTGACTGCTGTATATGCTAAAAATATTAAGACAAGAAAGTACTTTTTCTTAATTGTAATGTGTCCAGGGTTTGCAATGTAATAGTGTAAGAAAGACTGGAAAGAAGCAAATTGAAGTTAATATAACATTATGATCTTGGTCTGCTGGGTAAGAATATTAAAGTGTATTGATCACATTTTATATAGAATAAAAATAATATTTTTATCTGTTTTTACAGAGGTGGATATCTAGATTAAGCTATTTTTAAGACATTATAAGACATTTTAAGCAAATACATTTGAAAATTAAGACAAAATTATGAAAGGCACTGAAAATGGCAGTTTTCTTACATTTTTAAAGTCATCAGCTACTTTTTTTTCATTATCAAATGCTCTCAGTGGGAGATAAGAAATCTACAAGTACAGACATTTAGCCATGAAAAATCTGAGTAGTCTCCTCTGAGTGAAATTTAAAATGATTCTTTCATGCATTTGTAAAATTCTCATTACCGACTGCTTTTACTTGGAGATGAGCTGTCAGCAGGTACAAACAATTAATCATGATAATTGTGAACACTCTTGTGAGAAATGTATGAGGTACATTGCAATTAACACTTAACAGTACATTGGCATGCAGTTCAGTGAAAAATAAACAAGGTTTGAAACTGTGGGAAATTAATAAGTTATATAATAGTTCCCTCCCAAGCAGCCTTAATACTTCATTTACTACATCAGTGCACCATTTAGTTTATTTAAAGGTAGCCAGTACACTTTTTTTTTAAGACTGAAAGTTAATGCTTACTGAAAGCATGCATGCTGGTTTTCACACCTGATGGGGAAACATATATGAAAATATTAAATAATAATCAGTTTAAGTGGAAATACAGTCACCTCCTCCTCCCACATAACACAAATACTTGAGAGATGCAGCTATTTAGCCAAACTGGAGGCTGAGCTCTCTCAACTCAGGACTGGCAAGACCAGACAGGAGGAGAAGGCAACTACACACACCACAAAACCAGCCTCACATAATGCTACCACTCCACTGAATCAAACACATAAACACACAAAGACATACTCGGAGGCTCTGAGTAAAATTTACCTAAACAGCAGAGGCCTCCAAAGCAGACACCCAAACAACTGCTACCTCAAGACACCCCACAAGCAACACATAAACCACAAAAGCAGTGTGCAAAGCAGTCACAGCCCTTAAGGCCAAATACAACACCAAACATACTTGTCATGGGTGACTCCATAGTCAGACACACTGACGATCCCACTCACCAGGCTGAACAAGGAGAGGGTCACAGTAAGCTGCCTATCGGGCGCTAGAATCCGCCACATAACACAAGCACTGGGTCACTCCACAGCAAGTACAAATATGACACAGTCATTGTCCATGCTGGTGTGAACGACCTGAGACGTACCTCCCTGGACTGCATGAAAAGAGACATAGAGGAGCTCTCTGATTATGTAGCCCAGGCAGGTATGACCCTAACCCTGAGCAGTATCCTTCCTTCACCAAGAATGATGCCACAATATAGAGACAAGATGATCAGCTTTAACAATTGGCTTAATGTCTGGTGTCATTCAAAGGGGATCCAGTGTCTGTCTGCCTGGGATGACATGCTTGACAAGCCACGCTGCTTACGCAGGGACGGCTTGCACCTGTCACCCCTGGGATTCGGATATTGGCTAAGGCTCTTGCCACCCCATAGTGCCTTTTTTAGGCAAGGCTCAAATTCTAAACCTACCACCCTAGAAAACAAAAATGGGAAGAAATTGAGGGTAATGCTGCTCAATGCCAGAAGTCTAAATCTCAAAATGCACGCACTCGAGGCCCTTCTCAGTATGGAGAACATCGATGTCTGTGCTGTAACTGAAACCTGGTTCAAGGCTCCTGAGAGCACCCCGGCACTATTAGGTTTTACCTCATATCATGCGTTCCGGACCACTCCACAAAAGGAGGGGGTGTATCCATATTCATAAAGGATACTCACACCTCCAGGTTGGTGGCAACGCATGAAGCTTCGGAAACCATCCAGGTGCAACTAACAATAGGCAAAACTGCTCTACAAATTGTAGCATGCTACAGGCCACCCTCTCAAACTCAGGAACCCCACACAGCCTTCCTGAAGACACTGGAGGGTATAAATGTATCTCCAAACACCATCATATTGGGTGACTTCAACTACCCGAATATAGACTGGGAACATTACTCAAGCCCTAACTTTCTAGCCCAACGGTTCCTGGAGTTCATAAATTCAAATGCCATGGAACAGCTAGTCACTGTTCCCACGAGAGGAGAAAATATACTAGATCTCATTGTCACAAACATGGGACAAAATGCTCCACACCGGAAGTATATCCCTCATTGGTGAGATCTGATCATAAACTAATCTCACTGGAAATCCACATTCCCCCCCCCCCCCCAACAAAAAAGACCATAGTGAAGAACTTCTCTAAAGCAAACTTCACACTACTCAAGACTGGTGTGGTATCCTTCAAGGCCCCTGAGTCAGAGGAAACCACAACCCAAGCTGCGGAAGCCCTTACAAATGCCTTCTATGAACACCTCCAGGACTGCATGGATCAGGCAATCCCAAATAAAACCAAGACTCTTTCCACAAAGGGCAAACGTCCAGTCTGGTGGACCCCAGCCATTAACAAACTTTTACAATAAGAGGAGAAAGCTATTACATGATAGAACAAAATCCATAAAAGGAAGTCACCCCTGATCATTATTAGTAAAAAATACGAGCACTCATAAATCAACTAAGGCCAATTTGAGAGAAAAATTGCCATGGATTCAAAGGACAATCATAAGGCCTTTTCAGCTATGTTAGGAACCTGGGTGGAAACTCACAGATATGCTCAGAATTAGTCCAAAATGATACAAAAATCACTGAACCCACAGACATTGCCAACATACTGGCAGACAGGTTCAGTGCAAACTTCACCCCCCTCACCCCCCCTAAAGGAGAGATAACTATCCCAGCCGAGTGTAGCCTCCCGGACATCTCAAATGCGCAGGTGAAAGCTGCTCTCTCTAAAGCTAAAACACAGCATCAATGGGACCGGATGGTGTCCCGGCTGTGTGCTACGAGCTAAATGAGGAATTAAACCCGCACATAAGGCAGCTGTTTAATCTCAGCCTTACCACAGGATACGTGCCCAAGGAGTGGCGACGGCAACTGTGGTCCCACTCCACAAAGGTGGCGCCTCACGGACCCTGGTAATTACCGCCCATAAGCTTAACAAGTCTAGTCTGCAAAGCTATGGAGAGGATCATAATGGAGCTCATAAACAAAGATATAGGGACTTGCAGACATTGGACCCGACCCAGTTTGGCTTTGTCAAGGGAAGATCATGCCTTTTGAACTTGGTCGACTTCTTCGAAATAGTCACCAAGGCCATTGATGAGGAAAGGCAGTCCATACAGCCTACCTTGACCTTGCAAAGGCTTTCGACACAATACCCCACTCGGGTATTGTAGAAAAACTTACCAGCTTAAATGTAAACCCATATGTCACAAGATGGGTTGCAAACTGGCTTAAGGACAGAACCCACAGGGTTAGAGTTGCTGGCGCTGTGTCAGACTCCAAGCCGGTCACAAGTGGTGTCCCACAGGGCTCGGTCCTTGGCCCCTATTGTTTGGCATCTACTTCTCAGAAGTACAGGCCAACATGGGAGGACTTTGGCTGACAAAGTTTGCAGATGACTGCAAACTGGGCGCCATAGTGGAAAGTGCATCGGACACTGATATCCTTCAGAAGGGACTCACGGAAACAGATAGCTGGTGCCAGAGCCATGGCCTGAAGTTAAACGCCAAAAATGTATAGTCATACCCTTCGGGAAAAACAAGGTAACCCCAAGCTACCATATAGGTGGCAATCCACTAAGCACAGAAGAGGTTATCAGGGACCTGGGGACCCAGGTTGACAGTGGCCTTTCTTTGACACTCACATTGCTAAAGTGGTTAGAAAGACCTTCTACATTGCCCACCTGATCATGAAGGGATTCACATCCAGATCTAGTGAGGTCATTGTTCCCTTGTACTCTTCACTTATCAGACCAATGATCGAGTACAATGCCCCATTCGAGATGTATCTCACCCGACATCTGCAGCAATTGGAGAGACCCCAAAAGTTCCTCACCAAAAGGATAAAAGGACTCCAAAATCTGTCATATGCTGCCAGATTGAAGAAACTCCAGCTCTATTCAGTCGCATACCATCTGCTCAGAGGTGACATGTGCCTGACATACAAGGCCATGTCAACCCGGAATTAATGGACATGCTCCACCTCAAAAATCCAAATCCACCAAAACCACTAGAGCAAGTGACTTAAACCTTAGCACGGATATAAATAGGACGTGCTGGAGGGATAGATTTATCACTCAGAGACTCCCTATGCTGTGGAATAAAATCCCGGTCCATGTGAGGCAGAGCACCTCGCTGACTCTGTTCAAGAGAAATCTAGACCTGTGGATGGGAGATCGTAGGTTTACCCCGGGAATCATCTCTGGGTCACTGCTGGACAGAGGCACAACAAACTAATGGGCACAGTATTTTTTCATATAAGGGGTGGCGTAAGCCACAATAATTTGGGCTAGGCTTATAAATGCCTTAGGGCAGATAGCCTAGTATAAACCTATGAACCTATGAACCTATTAAAGAGTGAGTGAGCAAGCAGAAATCACTTTATTTCTCATTCTTCTGACAATAACAAAGACCAGAAAGAGAGACTTTGCCAGTGAAACCTTTTCCATTTTTGTAAAGAAAAATACTTTGAATGGCAGAAAAAACACAGGAGCTGTGTAGAAGACTCATATATACATTGGATTTGAACCAGAGACTGATATTGAGACATGGAGATGGTAAGTAGGAAGACCAGCAACACAGTGAAATTAGTGAATAAATGGAAAACAGTAAAACATCAATGCCATTAGAGTCAGGTTTAGACATATGAAATGTGTCTTTGCAGAACGTGATTGATAAAGACTTGAATTTTTTGACTGTGTTAAACTGGTGAGTGAACTATAAAGCACACAGCCCACTTTATGTCATTGTTTAAAAGGACACTGAAGAGACTGACGAAGTAATTGTAAGTTGTTGTTGTTGTGTCTTTCGTTTTTTTCCTGGTTAAGGGGTTGCCACAGCAGAACTCTGGTCCGCTAATGATTGGCAGTAGATTTTTACGTGCCGAGTTGCCAGCTCTGATGCACAACCTTTAACGAAGGTACGCCCATTCACGCATATCTCCACACAGAAGACGCTCGAGCTGAGAATCGAACGGGACAACGTCTTACTGTGAGGTGACAAAGCTACCGCAGCACCAACAGGTTTTGTTCTTATTAATACTGCTATAAAATGTCCATTAAATAAATTGCACGTTAAATTGAAGAGCATTTTATAGGGAGCACACAGTGACTGCTGTATATGCTAAAAATATTAAGACAAGAAAGTACTTTTTCTTAATTGTAATGTGTCCAGGGTTTGCAATGTAATAGTGTAAGAAAGACTGGAAAGAAGCAAATTGAAGTTAATATAACATTATGATCTTGGTCTGCTGGGTAAGGATATTAAAGTGTATTGATCACATTTTATATAGAATAAAAATAATATTTTTATCTGTTTTTACAGAGGTGGATATCTAGATTAAGCTATTTTTAAGACATTATAAGACATTTTAAGCAAATACATTTGAAAATTAAGACAAAATTATGAAAGGCTCTGAAAATGGCAGTTTTCTTACATTTTTAAAGTCATCAGCTACTTTTTTTTCATTATCAAATGCTCTCAGTGGGAGATAAGAAATCTACAAGTACAGACATTTAGCCATGAAAAATCTGAGTAGTCTCCTCTGAGTGAAATTTAAAATGATTCTTTCATGCATTTGTAAAATTCTCATTACCGACTGCTTTTACTTGGAGATGAGCTGTCAGCAGGTACAAACAACTAATCATGAGAATTGTGAACACTCTTGTGAGAAATGTATGAGGTACATTGCAATTAACACTTAACAGTACATTGGCATGCAGTTCAGTGAAAAATAAACAAGGTTTGAAACTGTGGGAAATTAATAAGTTATATAATAGTTCCCTCCCAAGCAGCCTTAATACTTCATTTACTACATCAGTGCACCATTTAGTTTATTTAAAGGTGGCCAGTACACTTTTTTTTTAAGACTGAAAGTTAATGCTTACTGAAAGCATGCATGCTGGTTTTCACACCTGGATGGGAACATATATGAAAATATTAAATAATAATCAGTTTAAGTGGAAATACAGTCTGCAGCATGTGCTTTAGCATTGGGTAACCTTAATTTTGGATTAGATAATGCCTGTGGTTGCAGCCATCAATTTGAGACAACTGCTCCTATCTGGAGGGGTAAACTTTGTTTTTTGAAAATGTGCATAGTTTTGTGGATTTGTGTTAAGTAAAAGGGGATTGTGTCCTTAAAATCTATTTAGTTTTGTATTTGTGTGTTTTCATTGAAACAAAAATCTTGAAAATGTGACATAGTTTCCAATGGAGATGATAAAAAGCAGCTGTATAAGAGATAAGCCTATCAAACATTAATGAGTACATGCAAGCTGAAAGTTGGAAATACATATTTGGAAGAACTGTCACATATAATAGGTGGGAGTAATAGTTTTCTATCATAATGGTTATTCTGTTCATATTATCATGGACTGTACATGGCCTTACATGTATATATAAACAAAAAGCAAAGAATATTGAATTATATTAAGAAATATATAAAGTGTAAATAGCAATGTTGCAGGAAGCACATTTGGATAGAAATGATCATGTGTGTGATGCCCGTGCACTGGCCCAGCAATCAAAGAGCCTCTGTCCTCACCACTAACATCTGTAAGGGGCGTCCATATAGGGAAAGGATAATAAATACACACACAGTAAAGTGCCATTTCCCTTAAGAGCACACAGAGATCACAGTCAGTCTGGGGCTGGTTGCTCCCTTTCTCTCCAGGTCCCCAATATGACTCCCCACTGACACAGCTATATGGTCCAGATCTCAGCCTAGTGGGCAAGCTAAAACCTCCAGCACCCTCTCTGTCCAGCCAGTGCTTTGTGTCCCTGTCCAAGTAGCTGACACACACACTTTGAGATAAGAGTTTATACAACCATAAGACACTCCTGGGGAAGACTGGCACAGGTTCTCCAGCTGTGCCTCCTTTACCCAGACTATACGGTAGTACCAGCTGCCACCACCCACTAATATCAGCTACTCAAAGGCTCTTATGAAGAGTGTCCAATTATTACTGTGCAATATTATTATCCAAATGGAGAGTGTGGCTGAACAGTCAAGGCTTATTAGAGTGACTTGGTACAGTATCACTATATACATGCAATGTACTCTAGAGCTTAAATTACTCTACATAAAACAGCCACAGTTGAAAGGTTTAAAAATATTTAATAATAAATAATAACACAAAACAATACTTTTTACTACACTGTGCTAGTCAAAACTTCAGAAATCACAGAGAAATACTTAACATAATACAGTAGCAAAAGTTCTGACATCACAGAAAAACAAAGTAGTCTAAGCTTCCTATTTCCTAGCTATATTTAAGAGAAAACACAGTTCTAAAATAAAACAGCAAAAATCAGGTATCAGAGCGAAACACAGCTGGTATGTTTTAAAACACATCCAAAGGCAGCAATTACATCCAGTGCAAGTTTTTTATTGAAACAAACAGATAAATCCAGTAAGCATTTTCACCCAACAGGGCTTCATCAGACCATAATGCATCACTGATAACAACTCCTTATACAGTAAAAAAGGTGCCAAAAACCTGAATTCAAATATTTTCTTAAAGTGACAAGATCATAGTCTTATCAAACATCTTATTCCAAAAACATTAATTATAAAAAATGTAGAACAAATGTATAAATATATATATAAAGACATACATATAAAAATGCATAAAATATATATAAAAAATACACATATTTTAATATACAAATACATAAATATTGATAAGAATATGTGCTCAAACTAATAAATACTCTCATTTTATAAGGACACAAATTTCATGTGCCTATCATACACAATATATAATAGTCTTCACCAACTGATAAAGAATTGGTTCTATCTAAGCCTTCTAGACTTCAAAAATGGTTTCAGGGTACTCTGTCATTAAGACCTGGATGAAAGTCTGCCCTAAACCGAATTATCCATTTAGCCTCCTGTGTTTCAGTGCAGTTCCTAGTGTCACCACCTCTAGGACCTGTGGATAACATTTCAATGACTCTGAAGGTGAACATGTGTGTGCTGCCTCTCTCCAATACATGTTTAGATAGTGCATTGACTGTGGACTTAATTTTAATTTGATAAACATGTTCACGTATCCTGTCTCTGAGTTTTCTGTCTGTCTTGCCCACATAGAATCCATCACATGCTACACAAGTAGCATGGTAAATCACATGATCAGACTGGCAAGTTGCAGAGACATGGAACTCATAACTCATGCCATTTGAGGGGTGCACAAAATTACCACTGGAATTTATAAAGTGGCAAACGTTACAACTAGTGTATTGAGGACCAGATACAAAATTGCTACTAAGCATACATTTATTTGCTAGAAAAAAGTCTTATAATATTCATTATTCTTTTTCATTTACTGGATTTCTCTTAAAGCTTGTTACCAGATCAAGCTAAAGGCCTTAATCCATTCAATCCCCATGCAAGAATGAGAGAAGCGCACTCCTTTTTCTTTTTTCAAGTTCTTTTAACCAGACCCCCAAATTCCGTCTCTACTTAATTTCCAATGTACTCTCAATTCTTCTAATCGGCTCTTGTGCTTTTTTCCTTCTATCAAGCATTTTCCATTGAAACATTGGAAAAGATTTCACTGGCACAGTCTCTCTTTGTTCTTTTTTACTAGAAGAACAAGAAGCAGAATGTCCTTCTGTTTCACAGCACAGTTTTTGTTGGACAAACCATTGTATTTCCTCCTTAGCATGTACATCATCAAAAATGATTTTGTCCCCCCCAGGGAAGAATATTTTGAAGATAGCTGAGAACAGTAGTTTGAATCTAATGCTTACTTCTCTACATTCCCTGAATAGTGGAATAATTTTACTCCTCTTCTGCCTGGTGTACAATAAATTATCATTCTCCATAAATACTCTGCTGTCTTCCACTTTTAGTACTTTGTCTTTCTGCTATAGATTTGTCAGAATCAGCTCCTTCTGCTAGTAGGATTGCATGTTTACTATTAAAGATCTAGGTTGCTTTCTTGTAGCCAAGTTTGGAGCATACACATGATTTGCCCTGTTGATTAACAACTCCTGCTGTGGAATACCAGTCCAGTTGCTTATTTGTGCTTTCATAAGGTTAATACAGTCAGTTTCGTCCAGCTTCTCTGGTACAGCAGAAAATCCCGGATTTTCTCTGTATGCTCTGTCCTCTATTTATTTATTTATTTTTTTATTTAACATTTGTTAACCTGGAAAGTCCAAATTGGAATGAAGACAATTTTCAGCGGAGGCCCGGGGAGAAATGCTCCAGATTAATTCTATTCTATTATTCTAATAATTCTATTATTTTTTTTGAAACAGCTCTTCCTGTGCAGTCTCGTATTCAGCCAGCCTTTTCTTCATTTCAACCTTTGATTTTTTGCAGTTTTATCACTTCATCTGAATATCTGTTTAAAACATCATCCATTTTTTCCACCCTTTTGTTGTTTGAGTTGATATACTCCATCTGTGTTTCATTTATTTTAATCAGGCCTGTGTTTAGTTGTCTTACACATTCCTCTAGGTTACTGGAAGTCATGTCTGGAGCTTGCACTTCTTTTTGCTAAATAGCTGTAGTACTTTTCCCTGTCAGTGTTTTTTCCTCACCTTTTGAAGCTGATTTTCCTTCAGGTCCTCTGTATTGTTTCCCTGGCATCCAGGCAGTGCACTTACTAGCCAGTTACTGATATTTATCCAGAAATATAAATCCACTGGCTTTCTCTGCTAAGTTTCTGTTTTCACACTGTGGGAGTTAGAATTTAGCTATTACTCAATGTGCAGCCATCTTGGAAGCCTCCAGTATCTAGGTTTGACTTTTAACTGTTTCCACCTCTTTGATACTGTTACTGTATTACAGAGAGTACTTTTCATAATCATCTAGCATATCCTTTCACTGTAACTCTAGTATTCTGTAAGATTTTAAGGTTTGAAGTTAACCTTTTCTCCTGGAATAGTGTCAGTATGATGCTGAATCAGGTTTTGTCTGCCAGGTAATTATGAAAATGCTTCATAGGTTCATAGGTGATTGCTAGGCTAATGACACTAATGAACCTTTTTAAGCCTTGTCATGTTTCCCAATTATATTGGACAGGGTTTGATATTATAGGCTTTTTGTGGAGCATAGATGGCTTGGGCAGATAACTATAAGTATGAGTGGCCACACATTTGTAAGCTCTCTCTTTCTAATAGTGCCATAGGTGCCAGACCAAGGATAACTGTTCAAGTCCCCATCCAGTAGTTCAGGTTATGCTTGAACAAGTACAGGGAAGAATTCTTCACATGAAGGGAAGCCTATTCCAGAGAAGGAATAATCTCTGAAATACATTACTATCCCTTCAACATCTTACATATATTACAGATAAGTTTTAGATCCACTAGATCTAGTATTTCTGATTCTACTTGTTTTGCAGATGTACAACAGGTCCATCAGAGCTGGATGCTTTGTAGGCCAGACACAGATCACTTCCCAGCAATCTCCAGGACTTTGTTTATTAACAGAAACTTCTTTATCACTTGCCCATGTGGCTTAGATAATGTGACATATGTCTGCACTTCAAGAAATGAAGTCAGTTTTCTTTATCTACCAGGTCCATCAGTTTCTTCTGTTAAAACTAACTAAACAGGTCTGCACTCCGCATTTTCAGAATGTTGATATAATATATGGATTCTGACCACCTCTTACCAGTCTGTCTAACCCTGCAGTTTGTATCATTGAAGTTTTCCACTATTTCAAATGGCCCCTGTCACTTAGTCAAAAAACATGTTTTTTTGAGGAAATCAAAACTAACACCATTTCAATGTGTTCCCATATAATGAGCAAACCTATTTTTAGCCTATCTTGTATAGCATGCCTTGACACTTCTAAATGTTTTACAAGTATGAAATTTAGCCAAAAAAAAAACAAGTAATTGCAGATAAAAAAAATACTTCACTCATCAATTACATACCCAAACAAACAGCCCACAGAAATTCTGGAAATCCTTCTCCACACTCTTTAATCCTGGAACCCCCCCCCCCATAAGCCCTCTCCAGCCCAGACAAAATAGCCCATCTTTTCAACTCCTACTTCATTAGTAGTATATTCAACCTTTTTTATCAGCCACCACCTAACACTCTCTCAAGCATCCCTGACAATCTAGACCCATTACATATAGCTCAAACTAACCCACCTACAACAGTTCTTTCTCTCTTAATACTGTTCTCACCTCAGTTGTGCACAAACTTCTTAAAAAGCTAAAACCTTTCTCAATATCTGCAGACAACCTTCCCTCAGTATACCTAAAACTTGCAGCCGATGCAATAGCATACCATGTTAGTATCTTCATTAATAGATCTATCACAGAATCCAATTTTCCCAAATTATGGAAGAAATCTGGCATAACTCTTCTACACAAAGTTGGCAATACCAACAAACTCTTTAACTAACAACTCATATCTGCTCTCTCCCCTTTAAACTTTTAGAAAAATGTATTCATACACAACTCATAAAACATCTAACTGATGATAACCTCCTTAAACCAACTCAATACGGCTTCCACCCAGCACATAGTACCATCACTGCCCTACTTTCCTTCACAGACACTGGGAACAAAGCCTTTGACTCTGGTCAAATAACTTCAGTACTTCTGTTAGACCTATCAAAGGTTTTTGACACAGTGTCTCATCCCAAGTTACTTCTACAACTATCAACTATTGAATGTTCTTCATCCACCCTTAAATGGTTTTCAATCTATTTAGCAGACAGACAGCAAAAGTGTTAGATGGCAAGGTAGAATATCTGAATTCCTAGGCAATAAAACAGGGTCCATTTTAGGGACTCTGCTCTTCAGTATTTTCATAAATAAACTATTTACTGCCTGTCTTCAAAGCACGCTAATTCAGTAGGCAGATGACTCTACCATCATCACATCCTCTAACAATATCCAGTATCTACAAACCTTATCACAAAATGCCTTTACATCAGTCGAAACCTGGTTAACCAAAGCACAACTTCTGCTTAATGCAAAGAAAACTAAACTTATGCTATTCTCAACAAAGTTAATCTCACAGGATTTCACCATATACTCACAAAAAACAAGACAAAAATAGAAATAGTAACTCATGCTAAGTTACTAGGGATTGCCGTAGACTGCAGACTCTCCTTCAAACAACACATACTTAGTGCAATAAAAAAACACAATTTAAACTTGGCAGATTATATAGACACAAACATTACATGGATAAACCCACTGAAAAGGCACTTACCAACAGCCTTTTGCTCCCATCCCTCCATTATGGAGCTTCCATCTTTACTGACCTCCACCAGTCTCTTAAAAACAAACTCCAAGCATGCTACCACAAAACTGCCAAATTTGCAACTGGTTTACCATATCGTTCACATCACTGCCTACCTCTTAAGGAACTCAACTGGCTAGAGTTCCAACAATACCTCAGTTACACCCAGCTAATGCTAGCTCACAAACTAATTTATAAACCAGATAGCTGCCCTACCCTTCAGGACATACTACAACCCTACTCCCCACTCTGAAATCTACGATCTACCAACAAACAACTTGTAACCATTGGGAAATCTAATAAAAGAGCTGGACATAGCCTCTACTCCTATGCCATAGCTAGGATTTGGAATGCCCTTCAACTAGAAATCACCCTCCTAAACTCATTAAATGCATTCAAAATATCTCTAAAGAAATACTTTCCCAACAACCACATCTGTCCCTGTACCCAAAACGATAGGCCACCATAAATAAACTTAGTTTTTCTTATCCTTCTCTTATCTTTTTCTTACCTTTTGTACCTTTTTATATCTCCATCCCTCTACTCCCTTATCTCTCTCATCATGCCCACCAAGCTACCTACTTCTTCTATTCACATCATCATTCTCTACCTCCAAATAAATATTATAGCTTTCCTTACTATAATTCCACCCATATTCCCATCATGATGAATGTACACATATAACATATATTGTTATGTGTAAATGTACACGGAGTTAATGCTCTCACTAATGAAAGCAAAAACAAAATCCAATAACAAAAGATGATCAGCGAGAGCAAAACAATGAAGGGGTAAAGAAATAGCATGTAGCATATGCTATCCAATGGCGTATGAAACCAATAATCCAACGATGTCACTAAACGACAAGCCAAATAAGTAGCAATCCAAACGACAAATATGATAAAAATATGAATACATTTATTAAGTGCACATCAGGTTAGCGCTTTCGCCATTAGCTTCATCAGACCTGAGTAAAATTAAAACACAGACAGTTTAAATACCCACCTAAGCGGGAAATTCAAACTATTAAAGAGACAGTAATTCTAAGAATAAAAACAAACACTTGTCTCAAAATACATCACAAAAAAATAATAAAAAATAATAATAATAAAAGAATACATCACAAAAAATCCTGAAAAAACAATATGATATCAACATCAGGATCTACAACATCTTCTAAATTATCAAATAAAAATACATAAATATAAATATAATATATAGTATACAACTATCACTACATTGTTCCTATACTAAAGGAAAAAAAAGGAAAAAAGGGAGGAATGTGTATAATACCCTGTATGCAGATATATATATATATATATATATATATATATATATATATATATATATATATATATATATATATATATATGAGTGTATCAATAAAAATATACAAATCTATTAAAACTATACTATAAAATAAACCCATACTAACGTTATTAAATATGAGATAAAATGGGGGTGAAATAAGCATGGGAGTGAAATATGAATTCTCTAAATTTTCAATTTCCTCATTTTTAAAAAAGGTTGAATCGGGACTTTCCCATTCAAACCAGGAGGTATATCAGATCTCAATCTCATAATCCAAATTGTTTCTCGTGACTCAGTGAAAGTGCCAACATCTCCTCCCCTAATGGTGGTATATATCTTCTCTAAAATTTTAAATTTAAACACATGTTCCTGTCCACAGTCTCTAACATGTTTGGCCAATGCATTGGAGACTGAACCCTTTCTAATATGGTAGACGTGTTCCCGCATCCTGTCTCTAAGACATCTGTTAGTTTTACCAACATAGAATGCGGGGCACGTCACACAGGAAGCTAAATAAACCACATCATTAGACATACAATTACCACTGGCACATGCTGAAGAACTCCCAAGTCCAGGATTAATAGAAATATCACCTCTAGAATTATTGATACCTATACATTGTACATTAGAAACAGCAACACGATTCATCACATTTTCATTAGCTACAACGGTAACTCGGCCATTATTACTATCAACCCTTCTAGGCCAAGTAAAAATATGTCCCAAATTGAAATCTGTAGTGTCCCGTTGTAATTTAATTTTTTTCTGATTATAGAGTCTCCTTTCATATTGTGACACATTGTCTAGCAGAATATTGCAATAATTGTCTACTGCGGAGGCTGGAAAACCAGCAAAAATTGCTGTACATTGTTCCAATATTTCCAGCCTCAACGCTTCCTCTAAGGGCGCAAAAAATCTATTCATTAACCTCATATAATTGAGGCTTACCTCAATATTTAACTGCTGCCACTCAAACAACAATTCCGGGTACAATGTTGCTGTCGTGGGCATCTTAAGGACTCGTAAGCCCCTAGGGATAAGACGCCACTGAATGCAGACATCAAAGTGCTGACGTTGGGTCTGCATTCTCTTAAATTTAAATAAATCAGCTTCCAGTTTCTCAAACGCAGTCCGTAATCCTTCTCTGTCAAAACCATTGTCCTGTTCTACGTCTGTAGAGATTTCCGAGCCCTCAAACAGTTCCAACGGATTCCTATCTGACCGTATGCAATCCGCAAAACGGTCCAACACCGGACGTGGCATATCAGGTACATCCTTTCCTCCCGGTACAACATACGGCAGTTCAATAGAAACCTGTCCCTCTTCCATCATCAGAACACATTGGCATATATTGTCAGTGGATCCCAAAATCAGGCAAGTTGTAGGGGATAGTCCGAAATTTGTATACAAAAATAAGATGAACCTCAAGAGGTTATTATGCTACCCTAGAACTAGCTCCATGGAAACGTCTGAAGGCATTTTTGTTACCTCTCCTTGTAATTCACGTAATTTTTGTTCTTATATTGATTCAGATCAGATATTTGTCCATCCTTCTGGACTTGGGAGTTTTTCAGCATGTGCCAGTGGTAATTGTATGTCTAATGATGTGGTTTATTTAGCTTCCTGTGTGACGTGCCCCGCATTCTATGTTGGTAAAACTAACAGATGTCTTAGAGACAGGATGCGGGAACACGTCTACCATATTAGAAAGGGTTCAGTCTTCAATGCATTGGCCAAACATGTTAGAGACTGTGGACAGGAACATGTGTTTAAATTTAAAATTTTAGAGAAGATATATACCACCATTAGGGGAGGAGATGTTGGCACTTTCACTGAGTCACGAGAAACAATTTGGATTATGAGATTGAGATCTGATATACCTCCTGGTTTGAATGGGAAAGTCCCGATTCAACCTTTTTTAAAAATGAGGAAATTGAAAATTTAGAGAATTCATATTTCACTCCCATGCTTATTTCACCCCCATTTTATCTCATATTTAATAACGTTAGTATGGGTTTATTTTATAGTATAGTTTTAATAGATTTGTATATTTTTATTGATACAGTGATATATATATATATATATATATATATATATATATATATATATATATATATATATATATATATATATATATCTGCATACAGGGTATTATAGACATTCCTCGCTTTTTTTTCCTTTAGTATAGGAACAATGTGTTATTCAATGTAGTGATAGTTGTATACTATATATTATATTTATGTATTTTTATTTGATAATTTAGAAGATGTTGTAGATCCTGATGTTGATATCATATTGTTTTTTCAGGATTTTTTGTGATGTATTCTTTTATTATTATTTTTTTGTGATGTATTTTGAGACAAGTGTTTGTTTTTATTCTTAGAATTACTGTCTCTTTAATAGTTTGAATTTCCCGCCTAGGTGGGTATTTAAACTGTCTGTGTTTTAATTTTACTCAAGTCTGATGAAGCTAATGGCGAAAGCGCTAACCTGATGTGCACTTAATAAATTTATTCATATTTTTATCATATTTGTCGTTTGGATTGCTACTTATTTGGCTTGTCGTTTAGTGACATCGTTGGATTATTGGTTTCATACGCCATTGGATAGCATATGCTACATGCTATTTCTTTGCCCCTTCATTGTTTTGCTCTCGCTGATCATCTTTTGTTATATATTGTTATGTGTTTTATTATCTATTATGTGTGCTTTTATATTATTATGCTTGTAGTGACCTCCCAATTTTATGTTGTTGTATTAATTAACTCATTTAATGTACTTTTGTCAAAATTTACTCTGTATGTTCAATTATATGTCATATTTGTGGAGCTTTTCTCCCTGGTTCTCCATTGAAAATGGGTTTCTGACCCAGTAGATTTTCCCAGTTAACAAATGTCAATAAATAATAAAATAAAGTTTTTCCCAAGTTTGTGTGGTAATGCCTAAAAGTACTCAGGGGCACAATCCATATAAAAACTCAAAAGGACTAAACCCTGTTGTGGCTTGTGGTACTTCCTTAATGGCAAACAGGAAGTACGATATTAACACATTACACTTTTTACCATCATCCTCATTACATTTTCTCAGCATGGATTTTAATGCTTCTTTAAAATTTTCCATTAGCCCATCTGTCTGAAGATGGCACACTGAGATTTTTAATCACTTGCCTTAAATCACTGGTATAATTGGTGCATTGCTCTGGACTTAAATGGAGTCCTCCAGTCAGTGAATATTTCCTTAGGAATCTACACTCTAGAAAATAATGACTATCTCTATAGCAGTAGATTTAGCAATAGTCTTACACAGGGGGATAGCCTCTGGGTACTTAGGTGTACAGCTCAAAATAACCAGGCTGCACTGAAATGCATTGCTGGATTTTACAGTGGCTCAACAATGTCAACATGATGACATGGCTTGAGAATCAAATGACTTTTATATTTGGATGAGTGCCTGTTTTTTTTTTTTTTGGCATATAGGGCATCCAGTACAGATGTTCTCAATGTTTTTCTTTATTTCTGTCCATTAAAACCTTACTAGGATCTGAGCTTTAGTCTTGTTCATTCCTAGATGTCATGCTAACCTCATCACTAGGTTCTTGAAAGGTTCAGCACTGATAGTTGATCCACTGCTTCCTTTCTGACTCTATACAATAAATTATTTGGTAAATGAAAATGTGGATAAGAAGTAGGAGCATTTGGTTAATCTTCTTCCCCTACAGCTCAAGCTATATTTCCCCTTATTCTACTCAAAGTGTTATATTCTCATTGTACCTTTTCAAAGTTTATCTGACTTACCTGGAGGTCAGCCAGCTCTGGAGTTTCTTCAGGGTCAGCTTGTCATGCCTCCTCACCTATCAATAGAGGCATTGTGTAATTCTTCAACTAAGAAAGGCAACTCATACTAGTATTCTTTATTGTCACTTGCCACTTCCACCTTTTTCATGTTTTCCTGTTCCTTTCCTTTATGAACCAGATACACAGAACCTTCCTTTTCTATGGTTCTTGTGCTTTACTGCAACAAGAATATCATTAGGACTCTGTTCAAGGGTATCTTATCCCTCAGTATGCAGTACCCCCTCCTTTTTATTTTCCTTATGCTGTTCTCCCTCTGTCTCAGACAACAGAACAGCACCCTCTCATTTTATTTTCATTCTCTAAGTTGTTCTCCCTCTGCAAAGCCTTTATCTTTGGTTTCATTTATTTTTCTTTCTTAAAGACACATTTTGCCTAGAGCTTTCCCTTATTTGAGGTTTCTGTCTTACAGTGACAGAAATGGGTTTGAACTTTGACCAGGTACTGTTTTTTTCCTCCTTAACTATCCTAGTGAAGTTTTTTTCTTTTGTCACATTTCTCCTTCTCTGCCCTTAATTGTTGCTTAGAATTCTTCATGTATGGGGTTTTCTGTTTTTAGCTTAAGAGAAGGTTGGAAATCATCTCCATGATGTGCATTTTCTACATGTCCTAATTTCATGCCTTTGGAATACAGCCTTTCATTGTGTGATTTATTTTCTGCAGTTCTCCTATTCATTTCAGTTTCCCTGCTATGTAATACTTTCAGGCTGCAGTGATACTTCTACCATCTGTTTTATAACAGGCTGCAATAGTACTATGCAAGTCACTTCCATCTACTAGTTCTGCTGTTTCAGAAAGCTCTTTTATACATGTATGCTGATATAGCACTTTAAATAGTCCACATGCTTTCTCTCTGTATCCTTACACAGCCAAATGTTTGTAGGGATTACTAACGCTATGTCTTGATTTTTGCTGGAGTCATTTCATCTTATGAATGTGTCTGGTGGTTGCTCCCCAGCCTTTTCAAGGGTAGGTAGAGGTGTATCTGTAGGCTTATTCACTTGGCTGGTTCCTTCCTACACCGATAAGATGGTCTTTCTGAAAGACTGCTTTCTTTCAATTGCCTCTGCAAAACTTCATATATTAGCACATAACGTGCTAAACTGGGGAAGCAATAGCAGGATGACCTACTTTTCCAAACCCAGTTTACAATTCTGCTTGAGTAATTGGATTGTATTACTTGCCTCCATGAATGCAGACTACTTCAACTGGTTTTTAAGTAGGTTTTTTTCGTCTTACATGCATACACACTTTTCCTTTACAAGTGTAACCACACTGCCCAAGTCTAGTAGTCCTTGCAACTCCCTGTGATCAGTCAAGTCATTGCACTTAATCAGTCTTGCAGTAGCACAGTAACATTCATCTGACTCAACTATTTTTGCAGACAGTTTATAGCATTCCTTAAGTTAACATTGTTAGAGACGTTTTTTTCACTAGTTAGATTTTCACATATAGAACAGTTTTATTACTAATACAACATCTAGCTATGTGATCCCCTTTTTCACATTTAAAGCAGAATATATTCACAGGCGATACAAGAACTTGACACAGGCTTTATTATATAGGTTTCAGACTGCCCAGTTTTAAACAAACAGTTTTACAGCATAACAATTTTTCTCTACAAGCACAATAACATTTCAGCATCCTTAGCATCAGGTTAAAAATCCACTTCCTTAAAGTAGCGGGCAAAGTTATTTTAAATCTTTCAATGGCTAACATTTTATCATTTTACTTTTACTATGTTGACCCTCAGGATCGAAACATAATTTAAATTCATGCTTTAAATCACATAATTGAGATCCTACCGTTTTGTTAGAAAAAAATAAGTCTAGCCATGAAACTTCTAAGCTTGTGTATTAGAGGTAGCACCAGCCTGAGCTAACATGTGCTTTTTTAACTTATAGTCCTGATATTCAGTCTCTTCCATGCCCCTGAAGGTGCTCAAAGGTTAATCAGCAGGCTGATAGGATTTTAGCCCAGTCACATCATTTCCATTCCCACTGGTGGGTGCACCATTCAACGTCCATGAGGTACAACTTGAGCTCTTTTTCACTGATTATTTGTTTAAGCAATTGAACTTTCTTTGACATGGCTATGGACTTGATCATGGCCACCATCCCCTCCACTGTAGTAGCAATAGTTTGCAGCACTTGGTCACTGTTGTTATCTTGGTACAACACCAGTGTCTTCCACACATAAAACAAATTTCCAAATCCAGACCATGACACTGCTGTTTCTTCAACTGGAGAAAAATATGTTTTGTTCAGATTTCAGGAACAAAAAGTAAACTCAGGATCCTTGTTGCCACGGAAATCTGTGCTCTGGTTTTCCTTTTCCCACAGCACCCACCCATGTGGTATCAAAACAAGACAAGACAAGAGAGGAACTCTGGTCACAGAATATGTTTTTTATTAAAACATAAAGCAAAAAGTTCAGTGGTACAAATTCTTCTTCTTCTTCTGGGAGTGAAACAAATATAACACAAACACTCTGTAGTCTCTCGTGCCAGTTTAGGTTTAGTCCCAAAATAAATTCAGACAGCTTTCTTCTGGCTATATTCTCAGCAGAATATCTCCAGATTGTCTCAGGCTTCTTCAGGTTGTCTCTTCTCTCCCACAGCATACTTTTCAGAACTCCTGTTTCAAGCACAAAACTCCTTCCACAGCGAAACACCATTATCTCTGATTACCAGGTCCATAGTCCTCCTTTTATATATTAAACTAACCAGGTAATTGCTTGTTAGCAACATTGTTTAAAACAATCTCTCTACCTAATATAGACACATACCTGTTTTTTCTTATTTATAAGACGCCCTTTTAACACATACCACAGTAATGTTTACAATATTATCTACCCATCAGGTTTGATACCTCCTAAGGCAAGACTCATTACAAACACTAGTTTTATAGTTTTTGAACTTCTAAATACATTCTGCTTTATCTTTTGCATTAATATCTGTACCAAATTTAAATGATTTAATACTAGTTTAAATCAGTTATTGTTTGTTGTTTTAGTTTTGCACATGCTCACATGGATGTAAGCATTCTAGTCTAAATAAATAATTTAAATACCACCCCCTGTGAGTTTCCTGTCTTCGCCCCATTTAATGCTTCCCCCGTTTCTTCTTATGTTATCTTTAGTTACTTATCCACAGTTTTTATCTTGCTTGGCTATCTTTCCACCTCCTTCCTTTTCCTCTCTGTTTGCTAGGTCCCATACTACCTTAGTTGTGTTACACACAATTCTTTTGTTCCATTATTTTCAAAAGGTCATGTTATTTCCATTCTATTACATAACACTGTACATCACTTGAGTTTGGATTCAAATATATGTCTTACTGTACAGCTTTCTCCTAGTTTTTCTGTTACTATCCACACTTATTTCTCTATCTTCCATTCTGCCATGTGTAATAATTTATAACTTCTTTCTATTCTTTTCATATTCATCATACACTCTGTCTTCTTTTCTTCTATATTCTAGCACATATTTCTTGAAAACTTCAAGAAGAACTTCTAACATTCTCAAAATATATTGCACCTTTAGCATTAATATTACTTGATTTAAAGTAATATTAAAATAAATATTAATATAAATATTAAAGTGATATCTTCCATGTTTAATGCTTCATGACTGCACACATTGGAATTGTGTCCAACTTCCCCATATCATTCATGTATATTCTTTTTGACAGTATTCTTTAATGTGACTAGTTTCATCAGACTGCATGCAATTCATCACAGTGTAATTTGTTTTTATGTAGCTTACTCTCCCAAACAGACACATAAAGCAAACTTCTATCTTTTTCTTATATAATACTGTTCTTGCAGAATGCCTCAGCCAAATAGATGATGATAGATAGTGCGTATTATTACTACTTTTCTGGTTCAGTTTCTGTATGGAAACAGTTTAAACCTTCTGTTTATTCTCTGCAAGTCATCCCTGTATCCAAATAGGTTTTGACTCTTCTCCCAGTTCCTTTCATATTCTGAAGAGATGCCATTAGATGAACTGGTAAGATTGCTCATGCGTATATGTGCGGTTAATAAGTGTTTGCATGTATAGTGAGATAGACTGGAATCCTTCTACCTCACCCCCAGGGCTTCACCCATTAGGGTTGGGGCCAGCATGGAACCTTAGAATGTCCTGGAGGCCATCCACATCCACTGGGGGGGTTTCTTTCATGACCTACTCCATTGCTCCCACCTCCATTGTGGTCCCTGTGATAAAGTCCTGGGTGGGTGTGCAGTGAGGATGTGTGACATTTTGCCTCACCTTCCTGGCAGCTTAGCCATGTCCCCACCTTGTTCCCCTTAGGACACACTCCTTGATGGTGATATTCCCAGCCTCTAGAAATTGTCACCAGAGATGCCCATAGAATCACCTTCCCCCATGGATGGTAAATCCCATCCATTGTGAACAAAAGCAAATAGGTTGCACAAGGCAAAGTAGAAAACACAAATTCCTTTATTCCAATGCAGGGGTATGTGCTTTCACAGATACAATCTGCTTCATCAGACCAAACACAGAAACACACATTAATTGCTCTTAAAAAGATTCAAAACAACCAATCAAAAATGAGAATGACATCATAATTAAAAGTTCATCATAATAATTAGAACAGATCTCTGAAAGTCACAATAAAATATGTGTAGAAAAAACATAGACTAATAAATATCTCAGCTATTAATGCTGCACCTGTCAATGAAAGTACCTTTAGGTCTAACGGTAATGATAAGATTGGGATGCCACTAATTTGCTAGTGACATCTGTTTAGCATGTGAGGTTGTTAAAAACAACTGGGATATCTTATCCACTGTGCATGAATTGGTGGGAGTGATAGGCCATGAACCGGCCTTTACATTTAGAAACAATAGGACACTTAAACAACAATTGTGCTATAAGTCTAGTTATATTCAACCCTACCATGTATCTGATAGACTGGGTACATACACTTGTAGAAGGTGTGCAGCATGCAGCCACATACATATGGGAAGTCAATTTACCCATCCATCCTCAGGTTTTAAAATAGAAAGTAATTTTATGCAGATTGCCAAACCCAAAACGTTGTTTATTTTTGTTACTGTGTGGTTTGTTTTTCTTATTATGTAGGTAAGACCAATACAGTGTTCAAGAATAGAATACTCAAACACCTTAGAGATATTAGAAACAGCAAAGAAACTAGTGCTTTAGCTGTACATGTTGCTAAAGAAGGAGAAGGGCACAAATTTAAGTTTCTAGTGTTGGAAGTTGTTCGTAGCACCATGAGGGGAGGTGACATTAGAAATAAAATAGAATCTAATGAACAAAAGTGGATCCTGAAATTTCAAGCTGATAAACCTCTGGGTTTAAGTGATAGAGTTTCCCTTAAGCCTTTTCTTAAGGCTAAGGCTTTGAAAACTATTTTTACATGTATGTGTTTATATATATATATATATATATATATATATATATATATATATATATATATATGTATGTATGTATTTTTCTATATACCTCTTAAGAAGTTTTTAGTGTGTATATATTTCTATTTTTATCTATAGATTTTAGTAATATTTATACTTATTTACAATTACATTTATGTGTAACTCTATTTATTAATTAGTTTATGTTTTTTCTACACATATTTTATTGTGACTTTCAGAGATCTGTTCTAATTATTATTTATTTATTTATTTATTGCAGTTATTTAAAACAAGCAAATATACATTCAACAGTTTACATTAACATCTAGGTAACAGAGAGTTACTGGTACTGTTTAGGTGAAAATTATTATGATGAACTTTTAATTATGATGTCATTCTCATTTTTGATTGGTTGTTTTGAATCTTTTTAAGAGCAATTAATGTGTGTTTCTGTGTTTGGTCTGATGAAGCAGATTGTATCTGTGAAAGCGCTTACCCCTGCATTGGAATAAAGGAATTTGTGTTTTCTGCTTTGCCTTGTGGAACCTATTTACTTTTGTTCACAATTTTTCCCTTTTGGCTTTTGGTTCCATTATTCGTTCAGAGTTTCGTTTGGTCTGACTGTAAATCCCATCTATCTCTGCTGCTCTGTCAGTTGCCCAAGGAGCTAATATAACCCAGATTGGATGGGTCTTAGGGCTTTATCTCTGTATTCCACAGGACTGGCAAAAGCAATGCAATTTTGAAAACAATATCAAAATGATGTATATTGCTTACCTATAATTAACATGTATTTTGAATGAACTGCAGTTAGGAAGCTTTTAATAGGAAAGAAATGTTCAATGTTTGAAGATATGAAATGTGAAAGATAAGTTAAAGAAATGCCATTATCTGAGCATGTATACTTTAAAGTGTCTGTATCCCATATATATGAAACATAGACACACAGATCAATTCAACAGAGACAGAACTGTATCTGGTAGACTGCAAGCAAATGAAAAGTCCTACAGAATTCTGCTTGATAATTTTTTGATGAAAAGGCAGATGTCAAGCAGAAATGAACAACCTTCCATTCTAAGGCAAAGAAAACTTTTGGTGATTTTTCTTCTCTGTCACCCCATATACTGAACATATAAACATCAGTGTTATTTGCACATCACAAATGCAAAGAAGGATTTCAATGATCCTGGTGACAGACTTGGCAACAGATTATTGTTTGGTAAACTGGTTTAGAGTTTCAAGAGCATTAGTCAAAAAATAACTAATTACTTGTTCATGTTAGCAAATATGTTTTACATACACCATATATATTCATGCTTCAGTAAAAGTGAAGTTAATTTTATAAAACAGCCAGTTGTGGCATACTTATGTTGCACTGTTTATTTTTCTTAGCCACCAGTTTATTCTGTAATGCTACCCATCCAAGAGATAGGCAGTCAAAGGGAATATGTTTTATATACAGTGAGAACTAATATAATATAGCTAACTTAAATATAACTTTTCAAGAGTCACCATTTCATAAGTAATACAGCAAGTTTATGCAATTTAAAAATGCAATATACCACCATTACAACAAAAGCCCAGGAAAATCCAGACATGATTCAAGGCCAACAGTATAACAGTGTTGCAGAAAATTTATGCTGCAGCAAAACAATCATATAGGGGTTGCATGTCCCATATAAGCAACAGAGTAGATATAACAATTTTTTTATGTAATTCAGAGATGTGCAGCTGAGCTGCCACCATAAAATGGGCTGTAAAACAACTAATGAGGCAAAAGCTATAGCTTTGATATTGCAGCCTGTTACTGATGGATGCAGTGAGACAGTATTAGGAACATAAGTATATGCAATCATCCAAAACACATTTAACACATATATACACACAGACACAGTATAGCATATATGGATACACAGATACAGTAACTACATGTGTATGGATAGCAGCAGCTCTGCAGTAACATGCACTGACAGGTAGTGAACATATTGCATGAGCAATAACAGGTCAGCACCACAAGCTGTTGTCATTGGTGCCCATGCACAGCAGCTATACACCTATAGTATTCCAAAGACGTGATCTGTGTATTTCACACTCAAGGCCTGTAGCGAATGATTGATTCATACAGGAGTGATGTCTCCCATGGAGATCAAGGCTTAATGATATTCAAATGTATAAATGGTTAATAAGCTATATGTTTTTGCAAGCATATCAATGTACATACGGAGACGTATTACCATCACAGTGTTCAAATGTCAAATGTTTTTGGAAAGACTACCTCCAAAACAGTTTCACTTGAACATCTGCTTTTTATGACAACTGATTGTTCCTGCCTCTGTCTTTTTATGAAAAAGCAGGTATAGTTGATGAAGCGGGAAATGTTTGCTGTTTTCTATTTGCTGTAAAATTTAACTCCTATATCAGAAATATGGCATGAATAATTTTTTCCAGATTTTCTATAAAATATTATTCATATTTTCTGAAAAGGGTGCTTAATAATTTGCATAAATATTTTCTTTCCTGTCCAGTATCAGTTTAATGTTTATATAATAGGTCTGAAAATGCAATAATAATTACATTAAAACAAAATATTTAAATATTATTATTATTTTGTAAGTTGCTACTCAAAACAGCAATATTTCCAAAGTTTTAAAGCACAAAAACATTTTTGCATCCCCTGTTGAAAGAACAATCCCTCACATCTTTAAACTATATATAGGTTAATAGGTGTGTACTAGGCTAATGGCCCTGGAGCCTTTACAAGCCTAGCCCATAGGATTACCCTGTCATCATGCCATCAGACACTCATCAAGATTTCTCTTGAAGAGGGTCAGTGAGGTGCTCTGCTTGACATGTATGGGAAGTTTATTCCATAGCATAGGCAGTCTCTGTGTTATGAACCGGTCTCTCTAGCATGTTCTGTTGATTGTGGTAATGAGGTTGAGGTCTCTGGAGCATTTAGTGTGGGGGGATTGGGATTTCTTTAGATATAGCATTTCTATATAAACTATCTACATGTACTCCCAGACTGTACAAACTCAGAGAAATGGAAAAAAGAAATACAGCACTCACATTTTTAGTGTTCTCCAAGTCTCACTACCATTAGAAGATGTTGGGGGCTTTCCAATGATGATGTTCTGAGAGCAATTGAACTGGCCAGTTTCAAACAGAAAGAGTCCCCTATTATTTTCCCATATATTTTAATAAATACAATTTTATCTCCTTTCTAAAAATAAACAAACCAATGCAATGTATTATAATGAGTCCAACAAGCAAAGATGCATCTAGTCCCCAGATAAAATCCAACTAATGAACTTAATACATATTTATTTACATTCATTTAACAGGATAGTCCAAATGAGCAACATCCTATTTTCACTGAAGGCTAAGGGAAAAAAGCTCCACAGTTTAAAGTTACAAACACAAAACATTTACAAAACTTATGAAATTAACAGTAAGAGGTAACTAACAACAATATGTCCAAGTAATAACTAAAAGCATTAGACAAAAGACAGTCAAATTTAAATTAAAATTATGTTGGGGTCCTGGCAAAATAATTAGCAAGCTGGTAGTCTGAGTACATTCACAACACGATAGTGAGGGACAATTATTATGTTTAAATATTTAATATAAACAGTTCATCCAAACTGTCCAGCAACATAAGCAGCACAAGGCACATGATGGCTTAGAAATAAATAAGTCAGTTATAGCCTGAAGACTATTTTAGGTCTCATAAATCATTTTTTCAATGCATAACATAATTCATTCCATTTAGGTTAGTGGTATTTAAACTTTAAAACACACTGTTCCTTTCCTTAGCATTTTTGTATATTCTAATGTATAATGGAGATCTTCCAGTGCTGTTCTGTTGTGCAATGTAGAGCATCCTGTGTTACTGTTAAACAGACTCTGAAGCACTACAGTGTCAGCCATGCTACCTAAAGCCTGTGTTCCCACTTACTCTGATTGCCATCTGTTATTTTCTTATCTCTATTCCACTCCCAGATTTAAAAAAAATCAGCTTCTATGCCTTGAGAAACAATAACTTTTAGCCCTAAGAAAAAGTGCACTGGCTATCTTTAAATGAAACTAAATTGTATACTGTTCTATTATATGCAGTAAATTATTAAGGATCTAGGGAGGCTGCTCTCTCTTATTCAGTTCCCATAATTTCAAAGTGTATTTTTCAATGAACTGCTTGCCATTGTACCTTTAAATTGTACATTTCCTTCAACAAAGAGTGCTTAGAGCTTTCAGGATTAATTGTTTGTATATGCTCATGGATTGTCTTCATGTAACCGTAGTCAGTAATGAATCTTTGCAATTTCACTCAGAATAGAATGCACAACTGCCTTCAGCTGCAGACTACTTGAATCCCACTGAGCATTTGCTGATGAAAAAGAAAAAAAAACAAGCTGTAACAGGATGTATGAAACTTAGCATTTGTCACAGCTTTCATCATTTTGTCTCATTTATCAAACCTATTTGCTAACAAAAAAAAAACACTTGTTTATACCTCAATCTAATGCCATTAATCTGGATATTCATCCTTGTAAAAATAAGACAAAATATCTTAATTATATGTGTAATATGATCGATTCACTTTAAAACCCCATCAAACCCCAGCAGCTGAAGATCACAGCATATTAACATTGAACTTACTTTTATCCAGCCTTCCTTCTCTTATCATGCTCTAAATCCTATATTTCTTACAATGTAAAAAAAAAAAAAAAATACTTGTTCAGTTTAATATCTTTAATACGTAAATCAGTCACTGAAAAAAAAACTACCACCATGTTTAAAATACCGCTGATTACAATCTACTCAAAAAGAGTGAATAATCCATTTCCACAAACACTTGCCTGCCTCCAATTTTTAATACATCCCCCTACTGCCACAATTTTGTCAGGATCAACTCTTTCTCCTGAAATGAGTGCATCTTTACTAATACAGGTCTTGGCTAATTTCTCATGAGCAGGTTTGGAGCATACACTCAATGTGCCCTTTCAATTAACAAATCCTGCTGTAGAATACCAGTCCAGTTACCTTTTTATGCTTTCATAAAATTAATAGAGTCTGTTCCTTCCAGTTTTTCTGGTACATCAGAAAATCTTAGGTTTTCTCTGCACACCGTGTCTTCTATTTTTTGAAACAGCTTTTCTTGAGAGGTCTCATACTCCACTAGCCTTTTCTTCATTTTAACTTATAATGTTTAGTGTTGTGAGTTCATTTGAATAGATAAAGTAGCGTTAACTTTACTGTTTGGTGGCTGATGTGGGTAGCCAAACTACGACAAACGTATCCTGTGCTTCCCCTAGCATATGTGTGCTTCCATATACATCCCATAAAAGCTACTATGACCGGCTTGAGCTCACCAACCCTATGTCCCCCAATCTTGCTGCTGTTGCAATTATACAAGCTTCTATTTGTCAGGAGTAATCAGATGACCAGAACTACCATATCTTTCCTGCAAAGAAGACAAGCCAGTGTAAACTGCTCATTCCCACCCTACCCTGACAAGGATTCCAGTAAGCTACTAATTATACTAGGGTCATCTGGGACTGAGACATAAGATCAGTAATGTACTATGTCACAGTCTGGCAACACCAGGGAGACAGCACAAAAACTGATGGCATAAAACAAAGAGGGTTGTGAAAAGCATAAACTGCTGATTAGGTTGTATCTGCACCTTTACAATCCAACAAGGAGAACTAGAAACTCCCTAGTTTAAGCCACCTGAACAGGTGCAGCCCTGTTGACCTGTCTGCTGCAAATGCTCCCCCCTTCCCAAAAAAAAGTGCTACCTTTTCCATGCAAGTTTTTTATTGCTTTTTTACTGGAGTTACCTGCAAAGCAGAAGGAAAAACAAGTACAATGCAAACCATTCGTCTTTATCACAAACATCAGCTCTCTGTCTCTCTCCAGCCTTACAAACTACATAGCAGACCGGACGATCTTGTTTTCACGGTAACAGTGTCCGATGCGATCAGTTTAGTAAATGCTGCTGAAAATAAATTATTTAACATCCTCCGCAGCACCAGCACAAAAGTTTAAGCTTAAAGATGAATTGAGACCAGCCACACCGTGAATGTACAGTATATGCTGCTGCCTAATAACTTTGCAGTTTAGTATGCGTTAGAAAATATGTGGTCAAGTAAGAGTTTTTCTTAGTTTGACGTCAGTAGAGGCTGCTTAATGTTATAGCCTGGTAAAATGGCGCCTCTCCTGGTTTCCATGTGGTACAATAACTGCGGAATAGCTGCTTTAGTGCAACTAAAGTTTTAATAGTGATACAGGCAACGTACTGCAGCAAGCAGTCAGTCAGCTGGAAGAGACATTGGCTGAAGACGTACATTACAGCGGCGTTTGAGAAGCACAACACAGCGGGAAAAGTAGCCCAGGGCTTTCAGTGCAACAATTGCATTAGTACGTGTGTCATTCGGATTGTTGTAGTAATTATTCACTGCATGTTGTGGGTTACTCAGAGTTAGTTCTCTCTTGTGCCCCCATGGAGCAGACGGGGGCTGTGACACCGGCTCTGCTGACCGGGCTAATGCCCCTCAGTGAGGAGGAACAGAGAAGATATGCAGACTTCTTCTCCTGGTGCCAGGTGACTACTGAAGGAGGCTCCGTAGGCAAAGTAGCAGCTATTAGTAAAGTTGGGGACTTGTTTAAGGCTTCTCAACTGCCCTCCGACACACTTCACCAGGTGAGTGAGCTAAACCTTTACTAATGCATCAGCTGAAAGAATATATATCCAGGGTTCGCTTCCTGAATAGGCAGATAAACATGATAAATGTGCGTTAACTTTTTAAGAGCCATCACAAACGAATCACTCCATCTACAAATGTCAATAAAGTCACTCTGATTTTAGATAACATTAAACTTTATGTTATTACAAAATGTCAGCTCACACGGAACTGATGAGTGTATAATATACATTCAAAGATTGTATTGGTGTTTAAATATGTCGAAATCGTGCAGGCTTTCCAGAATGTAAGACAGTATTTTTAGGCATGTCAGCTCTCCTTTGCTCTGAGTAAAGTTAGTAGGTGTGTGCACGAAGGCATTTGCAAACCATCTATTTTCAGGAGTCATTTTAAGCATCATTAGTGCTTTGTGTTCTCCTCGTGTGTTTTCTGCGGCTTTCTAAAGATCACATGATTTATGTGTTAGAAAGTTTACATAGGATTTATGCCTATCATATTACGCATGCAAATTAAGCTGACCCCTAAAATGCAGTATTGAGAGGCTATGTGGAATTAATATGTTTATTTGCTGATGTACTGCGGAAAGTGTTGTACAGAATTATGTTTTATGTATTTGTTTTCCGGGGTAGAGCACTGATCTGCGTGGTCTTTTTTTAGACTTAGCCCCTGTCTGTTTTGAGTTACTTGCTCTGAACCTGGGGTGGGGGTCAAACTTTTCGCCACTGGACCACAAGAAACTGGACTTGTAACAGCTCCTTAATCCTCTAAGCCAACTGCCACACGTTTGTATATCCACAGTGTTATATGAAACTGTCTGTGTCAGGATGGGATAACTTTTCTGTTAAAGATGATGTTGACTTACTAGTATTTCCCCCGTATGAATTTGTCTCAAGTTGATGCACAGTACTTGAGTGTCTTACTTTGGATGTAAAATGGTCTTGATTTCAGCATGTGTTTATACGTCTCATCTTAAAACTGTGCGAGTATTTGAGGTGATTATTTTTATGAGTTTTTTATAGAATTTAATATCAGCAAATACAATTATAGTACCAAATCAGCTTGTTGCTTTTTTAATTGTGTTCTTTCTTTTTCTCGTGTCAAAATTTCCATTTTTGTTAATTAGGTGTAGTGTAAAGCTTGTTTTTTGCAAAAGCATCATGTTTGACAAATGAGCATGCAGGGACAAGATTGATTGATTTAAGGTGGTCAACTCCATGACTTGGGTCCCACTTAAATCAACTGTACAAGTGTCTAAATACCATAAGACACTGAAATAATTGGAAGAATTTCACAAATTTGTCAGCATTTTGTTATAATAACTATCTTAGACAATGTTTGTTATTAACCGACAAAACTAGTGGGGAGAGTTCTATGTATTTTTTTTATTTTACATTTGTTTACCAGGAACGTCCAACTGGATACAGGTCCTTTTTCAGCGGAGGCCCGGGGAGAAAAGCTCCATTACAAAATAGAATCAGTATAAACATAATAGAAATTAACAACTTACATGGACATAACATGAGCATACAGTATTTATACAATGCTATTATAGTGGTGTCCAGGAGTAGTCTGTTTAGTGGAGTGGAGGACTCTAGAAGTGGCATATGGTTGTATGAGATTTTGGAGAATGGGGACTTTATCAGGTTGATGAAGGATTTTATGGGCAAAGGTTAATTGTCTAAAGTAGAGTATTGACTTATTAAAATATACTTATGTTTCAAAGAAAATATGATCGCCATTTTTTTTTTCTCCTTTGTTCGAAACTTAGGATCTAGTTCTAAGCAAATGTCGGGAGGGAAAGTTTAAGAAAAACATTTGCTGAAGAAGTGAATTGTGTTTCTGCCTCCGTGTGGATCAGGATGTATCCCCAAATATGTTATTGCATTTTGATTTAAAAGCATACAAAATGTTGTTGTGGTGTTGGAATTTACTGAATATTGGGGACTTTCTAAATGTTGAATTTATGGTTACTGGTGTTTGACAAAGGGGTTGTATTGTATATCATCAGTGGCTCTGTTTGTATGAGCTAAGCATGGGTACCAAATTTGCACATCTCCCAACAGTCTTGTAACGTAGTTCTAACTTTCTGGAAAAGTCAGCATTTTAGATTCAGTATAAAATCATTTATTGCCCTTCGATGCACCTAATATATGTCCGGCCTTAGTTGCTCAAAGCGGAAAATTCTTAAGTGTTTTAATGTCTCACAAAACCAAGAACTATGTTCATACCACTAAGAGCAAAACTGAGCAATCTAACTCCACTGTAACTCTCTTCAGAGTTGTATGGGAATGTCCATGAAGAATCATAAAAAAATGCCTGATACAAAATGGAAAAAGACTTGGACCTTAAAAGTTTTTTTAATGAAGTTGTTATACAGGCAACAGTAGAAATTCACTAACGTGTGTTGCAGCTTTTTAGTTCCTCTGTCTGTCGCTCATCAGTCTTTTTTCAGCCAATTAGCCCATATGCTCCCCTTCACTGGGGTAAGGATTGACCGGAATGACCCATCATTTAAATAACCATCAGGTGCAGTTTGCATTTTATTTTTTTATTTTCTCTTGTCCCTAGCTCCGCATAATTGACTAGGTACTGGGGAACAGCATGCAATCTGGAGGACATCCCTTCACTTCCACAGAAGGCATTCCCTCCAAGCAGTATTTCTTGAGCATGAGCAGTGGTCTCGCTAGCTGTTTTGATGCGTTTGGATGCATGCCTATTAAAAGGGGCTTTATTTTCTATAATTGGTCTAACCATGGCAGAGTATGTAGAAGCAATAACTTCTTTTGGACCTGAATGAAATACCTTTAGTTATTAATTCTGAGAAAGTTCTGAAGATGCCTTGAACAGACAAAAGCACTAAACTGAGTGGTTGATCTAATAAAGGAAGGGCTGTTCCATATTCCTGTTAAATTTTAATTGGATTTATTTGACAACAGCCGAGTGAAGTTTGTTTTTGGTTACTTTAATTATTAATTGACTGGGTAAAGGGATTTCCTGACTTTTTTGCTATGTCGTGGTCAAAGGCTAGGGAGCTTTCTACAAAGGTACCAAGACCTTTCATGAATTTGTTATTCTAAAGTAGGGTGCTGTCCATGTTATAAGCAACCATTGAGATTTGTTTACCAGAAGTAATAATGCTAATTTCTTTTCATTTAAATTAATTTCTAATACACCACTGATTTGTATAGTATAGCCCTTGATGTAGTAACACACTGTTGGACGCTGAGTAAACAACAACACCCAGCTTGCCTTCATTGGTAAATTTAATTAGCATCTTGTCCTAAATGGTTTGAAGGTGGGAGAAGTAGATGCTAAGCAGGAGTCCCAGTACTGAGCCCTGAGGAGTGCTACTAGTTATTTTTGCTTTTTGAGGTGGAATCTGTTACTTTAATTACATGGATTTCATCTGTTAGCCAGTTAGATTTCCGTCTTATAACATATGGATTCAGATTTAGGCCTTCAAGTGTGTGTACAATTCTAGAATAGGAATTGTGTCTAAGGCCTTGGTCATATCCAGGTTTGCAATGTAAACTGCATGACCACTATCAACAGCTTTAGAGACCATTTTTTTTTAAACAAGAAACCGTTTTATTAAATTATCACATATGACATAGGTAATCATACATTCATATAAATGAAAACAAACCATTTTGACATTATTTTAGTTGCAAACATTATACATCAATTATAATCTAACCAGTTATTGTCAGTCCGATATTAGCTCATTCAGACCCTACCTTCTTTTAAACCTTGTTCCTCCTCTGCTTGTATTGATCCCACAGTTCCCAATTTTTATATGTGATTTGCTCCTACCCTTTTGTAAATATCCCAGTTCAGTTGTTTTATCTATGTTACTATATCCACTACTTCTAGTACAATTGGTTTAGACTTTGATTTCTATTTTCTAGTAATTGCTTTTTTGGCATACACCATAATTAGACTCAGCAAGGCCTTACTATGTCTAGGAAGTTCCCATTCTGTGTCATAGCTCAAAAAAATAATTTCCATAGTTCCGCCAATTTACTCGCCCAGTATCTCTGACAGAGCAGTGTGCAGGGAATCTAAAGTCTGCCAACCCATTAGACTTCCAGAGAATATGTTCATAATTACCTCTTTCTTCCCCTTCACACCTCCAACATTTGCCGTCTACATGAGGAAAAATACTTTGGAGTCCACTTGGGGTATGAACTTTAGAGAGCTTCTTGAAGAAGTTTACTAAATTAAGTAGACATGATCTCCCTTTTACAAAGTCATACTGTGACAGGTCTAGAGCTTATGAAATCAGATATAATACATTCTATGGCTTTGTAAATTACGTTTGTTAAGCTGATAGGTCTCCCGTTTCCATGGTATGAGGCAGGGCTCACTTAATGGATTGGCACAATGAATGCTGTTTTCCCTTGCCATGGGAAGATATCCTGTAGCTATGCTTAAGCTGAAAATTTTTAGGAGGGATTCAGAGAGGGCATGTCTGGCAGTATTAATTAAGCAATGGGTGAATTTTTGGGGCAAATGTAGGGGACATTTCTAGCTTTACAGTGTGGTTAGGGCATTTTCCATAATATCTGGAAGAAGAGACTCTGGTATTTATGTAGGTGGGCGGCCATGGTGGTGCAGCGGTTAGCTTTGTCACCTCACAGCAAGAGGTTCTTCGGTTTGAGCCTCGGATGGCATGACTTCTGTGCGGAGTCTGCATGTCCTCCCTGTGGTCACATGGGTTTCCTCCAAAGACATGCTGTAGGTGGATTAGACACTCTAAATTGGCCCTAGGCATGAGTGCATTCATTTATCTGCCTTCTGTGAAAGGTTGGATGCCGGGCTGGCAACTCATCACCGTAAAACTCTACTGCCAATCATGAGCAGACAGGTGATCCGCTATGGCGAAAAGCCGAAAGAAGGAGGACTGACGGTTTCTGGTGTGAAACAATACTAAATTTATGTCAAAAAGGCTGGAGGGGGTATGAAATTATAAATTAATTTGAGCATTGCTATGTGTTACTTCTTAAATGTTTGTAGTTAAAGAAAGATTTGATTATTTTTTTCCTACCTATAAGTTGTACTGATTTGCTAAATTTGCATTTAATTTATATTACTTTTATTATTTTATACACTTATTGTGGTGTGTCATTTCCTTGCTTTGACATCTTGTCATTTTTGTTTTTTTTGTGTATCCTGGGTTAAACCTGAACATTTTCTGCTGAGAACTTTGGTTAGCAAATTCAAAATAAAATTAATTCTCCTCCCTAAACCTGAAGCAGTATATTTTTAGTTGTCTCAGTAGCACTGATTACATGCTTTACCTCATATCTACACCTTTAGGTAGGATAGTGACTTTTATTTTATGCGTTTTGGTGACTCATTAGCAGATTTCTTGATTGCCACATACTGAGCTCTGAACCCATTTTCTGTTAGAGTAGTAGTTCAGTTCTGCAGCCTAACAGCATAATTATTGTGGTATATGGCTTCCTTAAATAATGATGTGGGTTTCAGTCCTATTAACTCCTAATGTCATATTCTGTGACCATGACTTTACTTCACTGGTTTAGTAGCGTGCTGCAAAATCTATTGTCTATTCTGGGGTGAAGACATGTTAAGGGTTACAAAAACTTGTAGTTTGGGTCCTGGAGCCTTTGAATGCACACCTCCAGTATTTTTGCTTACCTGGTTTATTGTGAATACCTTCAGTTTTCACCTTAAGAAGGTGCCAACACCTCACACTGCAAGTTTAACTAGGATACAGATTTCAAACTAGGAGATGTATCTAGTATTGACTCTCCGCAACGTCCCCTGGGGTTATCATTTTGAAACCGGCAGGAAGTGAACCACTTGACCTGCTTCTATTTTTGAATTTTGATGCCATGCTTTCCTTTAATTCTGATATGCACTGTCCTTGAAATGTAGCTCTGTATGGTGCTTGACAAAGCGAGAGCTATTGGTAAGACTTGTAGACGTATTATTTCATGTTTACTGCTAGTGCAGAGGAGAAAGATCACAAAAGCTTTTGTGTAATTCAAAAAAAAAACTAGAACTGGAAGGTTGCAGAAGGGATTTGATGCTGGCCACCAGTCAAGGCTGTTGTTTGTAGAATGTGTGCAGACAGGGAGCTGTCACTAATGTGATTGTAAGCAATCCACAGGCCTTTTCCTCATCAGCTGTTAACTAGTGTGCTGCACTTCACAATGAAATGTTTTACTAACCTGATGACAGTTACCAGGATGCAGTAAAGATCAGAAGCTGAAAGTGACACCTGAGTAACAAGTCTTGTACATGCCACCCTAAATATACAGAAGCCCACAGAAACACTGATGGAAGGCTAAGTCATTGTGGGGCATACAGAAGAAGTACTGAGGTCCGCAAATGACTCTGTAATGTTGTACATTCACATCACATCGGCACAGTCCATGTTGGCCACATATGCATTTCAAAGCCCTCCACTGAGACTTCGGCAAATGGCTATTAGAAAGGAGCTGCAGCTGTTAGAAGTGGTCTGCAGTACACACAGTATAGCAGAGTGTTGTGTTTGTAGCACATAGCCTCATCGGCCCTAGAGCCCTTACAAGCATAGTCATGTTTATCCCAAGTATTCTCATTATTTGTTTTTGGGTAGTTCGCAGAACAGATTTATGAACAGAGGGGGTCTGTGATCACCAGTGGCTACCCCTGTCTATGAGGGACATTGGTGCCACCCCAGGGGTGAATTTGCAGTCTCCTATCCAATTGTCTAGTTGCGTTTGAATAGAGTCAGTGAGGTTTATGTTAATAGGAAATCTATTTCGGAGATGCAGCAGTGTCTAAGAAACATATCTGTCTCTCCAGCATGTTTTGTTAATGTTGCAGGCTCTGTTAAGATCCCTAGAGTGAATGACACTTGCGCCATTTGACTTGCGGATGTGCAGCATTTCCATTAGGCTAGGGCCAGAGATTGCTGTATAGGCCAGGCACAACTCGCCTCTCAGCAGCCTATAAGGTACAGAGAAAAGTGACAGGGCTTTCAGCCTGTCTACATAGATCATGGTTTGGAGTCTCTGTATTTTCTTGGTGAGAAACCTCTGAAGTCTCTCCAGCTGCTGCAGGTGTCTGGTGAGATGCATGGAGAAGGGTGCAGTATACTCGGTTAGTGGTCTGATGGTCAAGTACAGTGGAGTTGTAACATCCACTGACCTGGATGCTGTACCCATGTTTATCAGGTGCACTGTGTAGAAGGCTTTCCCTACCACTGTGGAAACTTGGTGGTCAAAGTTCAGATTGCATTCAACCTGTGTTCCCAAGTCTCTCACCACTGGGTTGGAATTCAGGGGTGCTGTTAATATTGTAATTTGTAGGGAATTACATTTTGCCAAAGGGAAAAATAATGCATCTATTTGCATTTAGTTTTAGACCATGGCTTGGCACCAATCATTTGTTTCTGTTCGCCCTTTTTGTAATATGTTGACATCATTGGGGGGGGGGGGCTCAATGATTGCATCCAATTTGCAATCTTCGGTGAACTTGATGAGCAAGAGGCCATCTACTTTGGTCTGGACTTCTGAGAAATAGATGCCAAACAGTAAGGGGCCTAGCACAGACCTCTGTGGTACACCACTGGTGACGGGTCTACTGGTGGAGGTGACTTCACCAATTTTGACAGTGTGTGTTCTGGCAGTGAGCCAGTTTGTTACCCATCTAGTAACATAAGGGTTAATCCCCAGCTGAGTAAGTTTCTTAATGATGCCAGAGTGGGGGATTGTGTTGAAAGCCTTAGCAAGCTCAAGATGGCCTGTGTGCACTGCCTTACCTTCGTCCATGGCTTTGGTGTCATTCACAAAGAAGTCTACCAGGTTTAATAAGCATGATCTACCCTTAATGAAGCCAGTTTCAAGCTATGATTAAAGAGATTGCCAAGTGGGTCTGCTAGGTCTTGCTTTAGAGTGTTTTGTAAACAACCTGGTATGTTTTCTGGTCCCATTGAGGTCGTGTTTTTGGCCTTAGCAAGTGCAGAGATGACCTGTTCTCTAGAGATAATAGGCAGAGGGTTGGTATCAGGTATACTGTGGGATATGATAAGTGGGAATAGGGGGATGAAGTTTGTGCAGAATATGCTGGCTAGCAGGTTGGTGATAAATTCTGGTGTAGTATGAGTAATCCCATCTGCAACCAGTTTGGCACATAGCTGGGCATTCCCTTTTAGACTTTGGACGTAAAGAATGCCTTATGATTATCCTTGGCTAGGGATGTGATTTTGGTTTCATAATCTGCTTTAGAAGACTTTACAAGATTTCTGATTTTCTTGCTTTGACTAAGGAGGGAACTCTTGATCCAGTCAAGTGACTCCATAAACTCTGCTGTACCTAACTGTTTGTACAGAGCATTTTATACGCTTCTGCATAGTGGTTATTGATGTCTGCGATTTGCAGTTGGTATGAAACTTTTTATACCTTCGTTTAGTAGACTGTAATTAGCTTTGGTAAAGTTTTTATAATTTTTGTTCCTGTGAGGGTGTCTGTTCCAGTTGTTACTTTAAATGAGACTGATTTGTGGTCTGACCTAAGCAGGGAGGGCATCACGCATGGGAAAGTACAGTGACCCCCCCCCCCACATTGGTGAGTACTATGTCCAGAACATTAGAGCCTCTAGTGGGGGTGCCGACTATCAGTTCCAGAGCATTTGTGTTGACAAAGTCCAGGAACCTCAGGATGAGCATGTTTTTGCTTGTGTATTTTCTCCCAGTCTATGGAAGGATAGTTGAAATTTCCCATGGCTAAGGTGTTGGGCTGTATGGTGAGGGATTCCACTAAATCTAGGTAGACAGCGTGCTTATCCTGGTTCATGGTGGGGGATCTATAGCTAGCAATGATGTGATATGGTACTTTACCACATTGGTATAATGTGCTGTGAGGCATAATGAGATGCCTGTTATGGCTGTTACTGAGGAATGTATAATGAAGTCAGTGCAGTACAAAACGTCAGGAACTGCATAACGCATACTGGACAAAGTGTCTCATATGCAGCCTTCATGGCACTGTGTACATAGCATAGACATGCCATGTAATTAATTTTGGCAGTAGTAGGCCTGAGAGTGTGATTTTTTTGAAGGCACTTTATACCTGCATCTTGTTTGTCTACATGCACACAGGCATTCGATGCCTGTGGAGTACTGTCATAGCTGTTTTTGTGCTGCATAGCAAGTGTTATGTCCATGCCTTGAGTCTGTAGGATTATGGTCATATTGCCACATCTTGGTTTTCATTGCTTGGAGCATGCCAACTTGTTTTCTTCATGGTGCCCTGTTCTGCCATGCTGTAGGCCCTACTATGTGATGAACACGATAACCTAATGTTAATATCTAGAGCTCTATGAAAGCTTGTACCACTTGTTACACTGAACTTCTTTGACTTGGAGCACCCCACTATTTTTCTCATCTGACATCTGTCTTTTTTCTGGCTGACCCTCAATTCTACTTATCTCACATCATTTTGACTTCCAGAAAAGATGGCTTTGCAGCACCTCTGACAGTGTATGGAGTTGTTCTCTGAATCTAACTGATGGTTGTAAATGGGCAGTGATTCACTGTATTTAAATGTAATCCTATTGCAGATGACTAGTGTGCTTGGCAGTAGATGTCTATTTGCCTGCAGGCTATGTTAGGTTTTTAATGAATATTCTTTGTGTTGTTATTTTTTTTAGTAGGCTTATCTCTTTTACTAAAAGTTTGCACTTGAATATCATGAAAATGTAACTATGGAGTAGTGTTTGTTGCAGCATCCTATCAAATATGTTTAAGCTTTTCTTTTTAATAACTTTAGCTGGGTGATAGGCAACATATGAATTTCTGCCACATATTTTTGTATGTATCATATGTATGGTATCTGATTCTTTTCTTTTGTTCATACTTGAGTGTTATTTTGGAAACTTTTTTGTATTTCTCAAACCCTCTTTGGGTGGTTCAGAAACACAGTATGTGATTACATATTAAAAAATAAAATGTTATGAATTGTAAACATATAGTCTTGTCCACAGGCCTCTGCTGAAAAGGGGGTTTTACCCAGTCGGACCATTCCTGTCAACAAATAAAAATAAATTCTTGGACTTGCAAAGTAAAATAAATTCACCCTTAATTTTGATGCCATTGAAAAGTTTGACACTGTTGTTCCCTTTATACTTGAGGTAGCTTTATTACCTGTCTCAATTTTCCAGTTTTAAACTGATCTGATTGTGCTCTCTTCAGTTGGGCCGGCCTCAGTACAGTGCTGAAATGGGGCACCTACATCAGTTATTAACAGTGACCAATGATATGTCTGTGACACCTAACAGAAAGAACTCTGCTACACTCACAGCAAATGTAGTAAGAAGTGAGTGCTTAAACATCATGAAATGTCTGGAAAAAGCAAGTAAAAAGTTTCTCCCTACAAGGAAATGGCCTTTCCGTCATTTGATTCCCTGGGGAAGGTGTTCTTGCCCGTAAACACTGACTCCATAAATCTAGGACAACTAACTTATAGCAATTCTGGTAAAATATTAACAGCTATGTAATAATAGTTTGCTTTTTTTTTTTTTTTTTTTTTATTTTTTTGCTAATCTGATGATAGAAATGTAGTATACGCACCCACGGTTTGCCTCCTTGGTGTACATCCTGTATGGTGAGAGAGCCAGTAAGTACAGTGGTTCCCTCTAGTTGAGCTATGGAGTATCTGTAAATAATTAACACATTTCTTTTCATTTTTAAAACATTGTGTTGTCTGACCTGCTTCTCTGAGACAAGGGAATGACAGTAAATGTAATTTACTAAAACAAAAGCATTTGAGGAACTTTAACCATAGCATTGCATTAAATAAACAACTTTTTAATTTGACAAACTTGATATCCTTTCTTGTGAGAACAAGAAGAAAAAGTGGAACCTTGAATGTAACTTGCCACTGTTCCTGCTTTTCCCAGCATTGCTTTTCTAAATGACCACTCATTCTTACATGACCACATTAACATTCCTGCAGTCTGTCAGTAAATTGATTCCCTTCTCAAGCTTGAAGTTTTAAAAATTCAAACTGCAAATGGTCGAGATCTTAAGATCAAATTTTTGAAAGTTTTAACATTTTGAATGGAGATCGCTGTACAGCGCACAGTGGGAAATTTGCAGTTTTCCTCACTGTAATGCATTCTTGGAGTTGGTATATTTAGCAGGCGATGTGGGGGGGGGTGCAGGGGGACTTGCCCCCCTGCAAAAATGTAAACAATTTTTTTTTATTTGACTGCAGTGGTGGTGCTGCGGTAGCGTTGTCGCCTCACAGTAAGACGTCCTGTTCGATTCTCAGCTAACGTGTCTTCTGTGTGGAGACATGCGTGAATGGGCATACCTTCGTTGAAGGTTGTGCGTCAGAGCTGGAAACTCGGCACGTAAAAATCTACTGCCAATCATTAGCAGACCGGAGTTCCGATGTGGCAACCCCTAACTGGGAAAAGCCGAAAGACACAACAACATTACAATTTCGAAGTTTCAAATCTTTGATTTAATGGTCTCTACTATTTTCAGTTCAAAGTTTTGAAACTTCGAGCTTGTAAAGTAGATCACAGTAACCACCCTACTAATCAAGACTAGAGTTGTACAGTTTAAATGCACATGAAGTATCTGTTAAAATCTAGATTAATATGTCTATTTTCACACATTATCCCAATCATGCTGGCATGGCAGGCACTTTAACAGCATTACCCACGGTCTTCCCATTTCCTAATATTTTATCTAGAAGCATTCTTATTTAACCGTTTTCATTTATATTACTAAAATATACTCATCCTTTCTGAGGTCATTAATCCTAATTCTGGATCGTCTCTTTTTACAATTTCCAGAGAGAAAAGGCATTGACCTAGTATACTTTAATGAAGCAGACCTGATTAAATGCATTTCAGCCTTTATATTATCTTGGTACATGTCACCCTGATGTAACTGCTTCTGCCGAAACTTGGTTTAAACCATCCCGTTACATTCCACAGTTCATCACATTAAGCTATATCTTTATTATAGAGAAAAGTATATAAGTTGTCTTGGCAGTTAACTGTGAAATCAAAGTAAAACTTAAATCAATCCAAAACATTCCAACACAGAAAAACTGTGAAGGTACAGACTAGAACACTGAGCGATAGAAGCTGCAACCATTGACTCAAAAATAAAATGATACTCATTTATTCTTAGGTGAGTCCTTTCCTGATAAGCATCACTTCTTCAGATCATAATAAAACAGTCATTGAAACCACATTTAAATAACAGTAAAACATATGACAGCAGACAGTCATAGGAATATGCATTCAGCGTTACTATGATACAAATGAGACATCCTAACTCACTAAAACAGTTATAAAATGTTCAGAATGTCGTCTCTTTATTCATTTTTAGGTACTTTTCCATTAACCCCCTACCACGTCTCCACTGTACTCTATTTTGCCCACATTTCAGTTTCTGTTTTGCCGGTTTTTCAGTTTCTGTGTGACAGGTACATGCCTAACCAGTTGACATGTACAAAACAATTTCTGCTTGTGCTTCCTTTTTATGAGTAGTTGTGCTAGCCCCTATTTGTACAACTAGTTCTTACCTGGTTAGTAGTATTCCCTTTACAGTGTAACTGGAAGATTTTCATTGCTGATTAAAGATGAACTTCCTGTATTTACAGAGCCGTGTATCTGTGTTTTAGCCTTTTGGGAAGGCAGCAACCAGGGGGCTAAGGGAATAAACGTTTAACTATTACATGGAGTAGTGATTTATGTTATTGTTTCACTGCTACCAGCACTTTGTTATTATAGTGACCAACATTTTCATTTACATTTGTCTCTGTCAAAATTGTAGGGTTATAAAACATCTTTGTTGATTATTACTAATTCCACCACTTCTTCATCTCACTCAGGGTCCGCATTTTGGTAAGTCTTGCCTAAAAATAATTTCTCATTCTTTAAGTTGCTGCCTTCAGCTGTCAGTCTACTGTCTGTTATTGCCAGTTTTTTTTCCAGTAAATCTAACGTATCTGTATTGAAAGGCAGTATCTCAGAGAGATGGTGAATGAGCAGATAGATGGATTGATTAACAGAAGAAATGTTTTGTGTAGAAACCCCCAATATTAACAGAAGCAAATGAAAATGGAAAGGCTAGTGATAGTAAAAATGAAGCACATGCTATAGAAATGCAGTATCCTCCAGCGGTAAAGAGTAAAACACTACTGAATTATGTTTTCTGGTGTGCAGACATTACAAAGAAGCTACAGTCATAATCCATCTATGTACTTCTTTTAACATTAAACATTTGTCAGTCCTGAATGAATGAGTAGTTTCCGGCAAAGACGTGGTAGGGGTTTAACAGAAAAGTACCCATTTTTAATATATTACATGAACATTAATATAAACAAAATTAAAAACAAAACTAGCGACCACCTCATCTCTTCAATCTACCAAGCTTTCAGAATTGGTGTCAGTGTCACGCGATCATTAAAACCTAACCCAAAATGGGATTGGAGTCTAAAGATCCACCTTAGCTCTACCCTATTTTTCTCATTAGAAGTTTCAGCTGGCCACTAATTATCCATAATATTTTCAATAACTAGAAATGAAAAACTATGATTTTCCCCGTACTCGTTCATATGTTTACCTGTAGCACTAAAATTATGTTCCTTACTGGCAAAATGTTGAGCAAGCATGACGTTTAACATTGCCTACCTGTATGGGGAATCTCATAGTTTTTACATTTCTAGTTATTGAAAATATTATGGATAATGAGTGACTATGTGACATATCTAATGAGACAAAGAGGGTGGCGCTAAGGTGGATCTTTAGACTCTGATCCCATTGTGGGTCGGGTCTTAATGATCATGTGACACTGAAACCAAAACTGAAAGCTTGTAGATTGAAGAGATGATGTGGCTGCTAGTTTTATTTTTAATTTTGTTTATGTTAATGTCCATGTATTTTGAAATGTATTAAAAATGAATAATGAGCTGACACTCTGAAGATTTTATAATTGTTTTTAGTGAGTTAGGATTTGTCTCATTTGTATCATAGTAACGCTGAATGCATGTGCCTGTGACTGGCTGCTGTCAAATGTTTTATTTAAGTGTGGTTTCAGAGCTTGTTTTATTGCATCACGAAAGCGCTTACCTAAGAATAAATTAATATTTTATTTTTATTTGAGTTGCTGGTTGCAGTTTCTGTTACTCATTGTTATAGTCTGTACCTTCGCTGTGTTTCTGTGTTGGAATTTTTTGGACTGCTATACCTTTATTATAGTGTAACATTAGGAAAATGTACAGGAGGAGAACTTATGTTTATTAAAAACATGGTTCTTGGCACCTCCCCTATCTTTTTAGTGCATGACTCCAGTTGTCTAAAGTACATGTCAGTGTTTTGTGCAACTTTCCTCCAAACAAAACTGGAATGCTGACATTTTTCTTTCTTCTCTATTATTTCTTATAGAAAAGAATAAATATGTAATTTTTGGTGAGTTTAACCTGCACTGAAATGGCATGAGCATACTAGATTGTTGTGTGTCCTTCACTTACTGCAGTAATAGTATTTCCCCAGTAATTGATCAAACTGACATAACTACCTTCATGATAATCACTACACTGTTAACTAGTTATTGACTGATTCACTTGTTCATCTTTAAATATATGCAGATAATTTCACCCCCTAAATATAACATTCTGTTCAACAAATAAAATTGCTTCAACCATGTAAACACATGTAACTGTAGTTTTTAAAAATCACTGTTCTGACCAACACCAGCTAGATCTCCGTGACAAACCAAATAGACTGTAACAGAACATTACAGTATTTCTTAAATACAGTATTCCCAATGCAAGAAAATATTTCCCTTTAAAAAAAAAAAGAGATGCATTTCCCCCAATACCAGAATTCATTTTCAGCACAAAAATAAAGGGATAGGGACTTTCCAACATGGCTGTACACTGATTAACAGCGTAACTTCATCTCTCCCAGAGGAAAAAAAAACAAACTAAAAGACAAGAGTCAGGAACGCTCAACACTTGTTTGGTTACTAGATAGTAAGTACACTGCCTGGATGCCACCAATGAAGACATTAAGAAACCCTGCAAAAATTAACTAGCAAATGTGAAGATGGAAAACTGACTGGGAAGAATTTTGCAGCTGTTCAGCAAAAAGTAGTTCAAGCTCTGTCTTTGGTACAAGACTTGGCTCCTAGTAATATAAAGGAATAAAATAACTCAAATGAGCTCAGAGCTGATTAAAATAAGCGGACCCGTGAAGGAGTATATCAACTCAAATAACAAAATTCTGGAAAAAAATGGAAGACGCTTTAAACAGATACTCGGATGAGCTGATAAAACTGCAAATTTTAGAGGTTACAGTGAAGAAAAGGCTGGCTGAGTATGAGATTGTTCAAGAAGAAATGTTTCAAAAACTGGTAGAATTAGAGATCAGAGCATCTGATATGGAAAATCGGAGATTTTCTGCTGTACCAGACAAACCAGGAGGAGGAGCAAACTGTATTAATTTTATGACAGAGCAAATAAGCAACTGCTGTGTTATTTCATAGTAGAAATGGTTAATTGAAAGGGCATACTATGTGTATGCTCCAAATCTGGCCATGAGAAAACAGCCAAGACCTGTATTAGTGAAGATACAAAACTGTTGGCAGAAGGATTGAGCCCGATGAAACTGTGGCAAAAGGGGCAAAGTATTAAATGTTGGAGACAGTAGAGTATTTGTGGAAAATGATTATTTACTGTACACCAAGCAGAAGAGAAACAGATTTATTCCAGCAATCAGGGAATGTCAAAAGAGGCAGGTGTGAGATTCAAGCTGTTGTATCCAAATATCTTCAGAATATTTTTTTCCTGGAGGTTCAGAGTTATTTTTTGATGCAGAATAGGCCAAGGAGGAAAAGTTTGGCCAACAAAATGTCAGCCACCAAGCTGAAGGGGACTCTGCTTCTCATTCTTCTGATAATAAAGTGCACAGAGAGACTTTGCCAATGAAACCTTTTCTGCTTTTCCAGAGGAAAATGCGTGAGAGACTGAGAAAAGCATAGGAATTGACTAGAAGAATCAGAAGTACCTTGGAATTGAACCATAATCTAGAGTTGGGAGTTGGAGTTGAACAGGAAAAACACCAGCAACACCGAAATTAGCAAATAAATGTGAGATTGCAAAGCATTGATTGTATTTTTGAAATACGACTCTATAAGAAAAAGTGGAAAGAGCAGACTTTTGTTGTCTTTTGTTAAACTTTTGGGGAACTGAAAAGCATTTGCCTCACCTCATATCATTAATTTTTGGAAGGACACTGAGGGGAGTGGAAGAGGAAGGAAAAAGGTAATTGTAAATTTAAACTATTTCTGTTTTTAATAGTATTTCTATGAACCTTTTTAGAATGTAAATTGTATGTTTTATAATAAAGCATTTTAGTTATTGTATGTGATAAAGATGCTAAAGTAAACAGATGCTTTTTTTGTTTTCTCTTTCTTTCTTTTTTAGTATTCATTTTAGGCATTACAATGCTAAAGAGAAAAAGGGTTAAACAAAAAAATCTTTACAGCCTATTAAATTAAACATGCAATCTTCGGTTGTTGAGGTGGGAAATGGAGTGCAAAAGTACACCGATCATAATATGTGTACAGCTGATATATTGTCTCACTTTTACATAGGTGAATGTCTGGTTTAAGACTTCTGGCTTAATCTAATGAGTTTTAAGGGGAAACAAGTAAATAAGAGAATACTGAATATAATGAAAAGTTTTCCTTTTAGCAATGCACATTTCAACTTGTCTTTAAAAGCTTGCAGCTGAGGGCTAAATTTTCTCTCTTAAATTTTCATGAGGCAAGCTGCTAATATGTCAATAAAAAGCAAGAATGCTGGTTTCTTCAAGGTCAAAAGTTAATGTTTTCTGAAAGCATGCAGGTTGTTTTTCACATCTGGGAGGGAAATAAAGATTACACTAATTGGTGTCCTTTTTTAATTAGAAGCATGGGCAGTAACATGCATCTTAGCATGGATGTCCTCAGTTTTAGGTTAATTAAAGCCTATGTTTGCAGCTGTCTGTTTTTGGAATTTTTCCTATGAGGAGGATTAAACTTCATTATTGGAGGATGCACATAGGTTTGTGTGTTTGTATTAAGTTAATAGGTTATGGGGGTATTCTGGGGTGTGTTTGTGTTTCTTTTTTGTTTGTTTTAGGGTTTTCATTAAAACAAAAAGTCTTGTTAAATGCAACATAGGTTCCAATGTTAATAAGAAAAAATGTATAAATGATTAACCTGCCAAGCATTAGTGGGTGCATGTGTCATAAAAGATGGAAATGGACATTTAAAATCAATCCATCCATTCACAACTCCTTTATCCATTTTTTGTACCTGGGATCATGCTATCACTTCAGTAGTAACAATCATATTGGCTCTAGATGATTGTCACTATTGAAGTGACACCCAGTGGATGGATTATAAAGTGTTTTATGTCTATAATGGTGGAAAGAAAACATGTTTCCAAAATTGATAGATATGGATCACTGTGGTTTTGTGGAGAGGAGACAAACATTTGACAACATTAATAGAACAATGATGATCCAAGAGGAAGCAGAATATAAGAAATACTGCTTTTGTTGGTGGGTCTTGATGCAGAGAAAGCATTTGACAGACTAAGCTGTGATTCTAAGAGTAGGACAGTGGAAGTATTTGCATTTCTTGCTACAATAATAATGTTAATTAAGAGGTTATATGAGCTATTGGAGATGGAATAAAAGTAGGAGAGCTCTTCTCTATTATGTTGTGTTTGAAGAGAGGAACCAGGCAGAAGTGACCTCTTTCCCCTTTATTATTTGCATTGTATTTAGAACCACAGGTAAAGAAAATGAGGGACTCAGAAGTTTAAGGATATAGTTGGTATGGTATTCAAGAAAAGTTGACTTTATTTGCAGATGATGTTATTTTGTACCTGACAGGACCAGAAAAGGACATCTCGGTGTTGTAGAACATTCTGAAACATTTGCAGGTTTTTCGGGATATAAAATTAATGAAGATAAAATAAAGGATATAGCTGTAAACTATGTACCCTCACATGAACTGATGTAGCAATACCCCTATTTATGGGGGACATAGTAAAATGAAGTATTAGGAGTGTACGTTAAAAAGGGTTCTATTATGGTGGCTAAGGATATGTGGGAAGAGACTAGACCAAAGATGATACAAAACTGAGAAACTGGAAGGTCTTTCCCATGGATATAGATAACAAGATACAAGCAGTAAAAATGTTTTAGTACCTTTAGTTTTATACACAGGTCAGACATGTTTTTATCAGAGGAGAAGTTGTGGATAGTAATTAATAAAGAGTTGAAGAACTTTATTTGGGAGGGGAAGATGGCAAGAGTCAAGTGGGATAAGTTGATCCTTCCAATATAACAAGGAGGTTTAGGATTACTTGATTTAAAGGGATGTTTTAGAGCTACACAGTTAAGGCTCATATACATAACACAAGCAGAAAGCTATAATTCAAAGTGGAAAGGGATGATGATGATGCATTGGGGGAAATTTTAAAGAAATAAGTAGAGTGGGATTTTGGATACAGATCCTTAAGAAGAATAACATTAATTCAGAATATTATATTCATAAAGTAGCAGAAAGTATGCTGAGAACTAAACCAACCTGGTAATGGAGAAAGGAGATTGTGCCAATAGGGACAACTGCAGTTTTGGGGTACAGAAAATAGGCAAGTGGGAGCTAGAATTTACTGGAGGAAGCTGGCAAAGGAACCATTGTATTATGAATAAATTAGAGGGAAAGCTAATAGAAAGAGAAAGAGGCCAAGAAGACATTTGGACTGCAGGCTAGAGATCGCCTTCCCTATCCGGGATTGATATCAACGTATAGGCAAAGAGAAAGTGATGGGGGAATCCTAAATGCAAGACCTACACTGGTTGAGTTTTTAGTTGAATGTAGAACTGCTGTTAAAATAACGGATAATTAGTAGGGCATATAAAATATACTGCTTGATTAACTAACTATAGGAATCAATTGGAGGAGGTCAGAAAAGATTGGGAAGAGAGATTAGATCAGCAATTCACAAAGATAGGATGGGAAGACTTATGTATGTCTCTCAAATATGCAACAAACTTTAGAAGACTTAGGATTTTTACCTGAAGTGTTTGCATAGGTATTTTATACCCTAAGCAAGCTCCAAAGATTTTTTCCTGGTAGATGGCAAATGTTCGAGGTGTAATGAGGAAGAGAGAAGTACCTGGGAGCATATGTTCTGAGTATAAGTTGGCACACTGTGTCAGGAATACTGGGTGAGCAAATGAGTATAACTAAGAAAATTTATTTTTTTGAGCTGGGATACAGAATCTGAATTGCCTACAAAGAGTAAGGCCCTGTTAAGTTTAAATCTAGTGGCTGGAAATCAAATTCTAAACCAGCCAATGAGATAAAAGAACAGGAACTGGGATCTTTAGAAAAGAACATGAGTACATTACATAAAAAAAAAATGGAAATTGTGCTGACAATACATGGAGAAAATGTTTTGGAGATACAAGGTTTGAGCAGTCATGAGCTGAACACTTTATATAGTACTAGTTTAATTGTATTGCATAGAACAATATATGCGATTGTTATGTTTGTAAATGTGAACTTGTAAATATGGTTTGATTTAGTTTTATATAAATATGAGTGTGCTTATGTCACAAGTGATGGTTCAATTGAGGTTTTTTTTTTAAGGAAAAAAAAATAAAAATGAAAATATAAAGCCTGGTACAAAATCAAAATAAATAATACCCCTCAAGTCTGGGAGGAAAAAAACTTTCTCAGAAAATTCATGCAAAAAGCATGTAAAACAAAAGTATATGGTGCAGAGGCTAAACAAATGCTCAACTTTAAGGTGGTACAGAAAGCTATGTATATACTGACAGGCAAAACCAAACTAAATCTGTCCTAATCTTCTTGCTCCAAAAGCCCTTAGATTCAGAATGTAGCTGTGAACTTGGCCACAAACGTTGGCTTCATCAGAACAAAACTGCAGCCAGTTTAAGCCCTGCAGTGTAAGAATGGATCTGTTTTCCACTGCTGTTTCATCCGCATTTGTCAAGTAAATGAATGTTTATATGCCATGGAGCTTAATTAGTCAACCAGGCCGTGATAGCCTTTTCACAAAATTCTTACTATCCCCTGTTACTTCCATTGTTTTTCAGCTTTGGCATGTTATAAATATTTCTTTTTCCATAGGAACCTTCCAGACCTATAGAAGCACTCCACCATTCCTTTACCCCCAATTCCTCACCTATCTTCTTCAGATCATAGATAGTCTGTGTCCATGTTGTCAAAGTCTGTTTAAATTATGGGACTGAGCATTTCCACTCATACACAACTGCTGTGTTCCAATCAACAAGTATTCAGGGAAAAAGGCCAAAGCGACTCTATTCCCCTCCTAATTTTCATGGATGACATCTATAAAAACAGAGAAATGGGCTATTTCAGAGAAGTGCTGTCTACAGATATGGGCAGTGCCTTTGATAAAATTTCTGTTTGAAAAATAAAATACTCCACCATTTTTTTAGATTGCATAGTACAACCCTTTTTGGGTTCCTGCAGTATTTATTAAGTTGGTAGGTGAACTCGACATCAGACCTTCTTGAGCCTTGACCCAAGCTCCAGGAAGGAATGCAGACAAGTACAAAATATGCAGCAACTCTAACATTTATAATTGATACAGTGTATTTAACCATCATCACCAGAACATAACTGTTTTTATTTGAATGTCACTTATGGATTGGATATAGTCTATACTAGATAGCATCAAAAATATCAACACAAATCTTTAATGTTTGCATTTGTACATGTTGAATTTAACATACAATTTTTATTTGTGCATATTTGCTCAATTATATATAGTGACAGTATCAGCAGGTTATTCCATTGACAGTCAAGATTGCAATGAGGTGATCATGCCACGTAGATACTTGATACTTATCCCTTATGATGCATTTATTTTTCTTTAAAGTGTGCCATTTAGCTTTGTTTTGAAACTCTCTGTTTTCTAATTTCAAGCTGTCTCAGAAGTAAATTCCAAGAGGCTGAAAGTACTTTTGAAAAAGGCCCCTTCTCCTAAAGCTAATCCACAAAGTGATTTGAATAAAGTTAGGGTTTAGTAGTAGTTATTTTTGAGTGTGTAGATTGGAGTGCATATTTTCATAGGTAAGTTACTAGGCTAGCTGCCCTTGAGGGTCATTTTAAATCTACCGAGTTTCCCTTGGTGAGAATCCAACCCTGCACCTCTTGCCTGTGAGATAAACACTTTATAACCATTATGCAACCACTATTTAAAAAGCCTATTCTGTAATGATAGTATTGTAGTTTGATAATCTTGAACAGGAGAGAATCTAAGAGGGGAGTGACTTTACTCCTAGCTGGTAACCAGTGAAACTCTTTTAGTAAATCATAATGGTGAGATTGAGCAACAGCCAAGAGAACAAAGTGAAACATTTTATTTTCAGCCTTTATTAGTAGTTTGGTATTACTGTTGGAATGAAAATGTTTAATTAGGCAACCCATATGTGAATTTAATATATTTCTGGTGATAGCATTTCTTGCAGCTGGTAAAAGTAGATGTAATATTTTGTAGAATAATCTGAGCTGAGATCAAGTTTTTTATTTGCAATTGTTATCAGTGTGCATCTTAAAGGACATGGTAGAGTTAGATTCCAGACCTGAGTATTTTTTGGGCTACACTGGGTATGAGATTTTTTGTGGTGGGGGGTACAACGTGTTTTAGTGGGGATGTTCCAGTTAGTCTTTGTGGAGTAGCAAATCACGTAAGTCGTGAGTTTTTTTCTTTAGCATTTATTACAAGGTTATTTCTTTGAGTCCAGTTCCATAAGCTAGTGAAATCAGACTGTAACATTTGCTGGAGATTGGTCATTTAGTTTTCTGAACTCATCAGGAGAGTATCATTATTCATAGTTTCAGATTTAGTGGTGGTAACACAGATCCTTGAGGTACTCCACAATGTAAGGTGCCCCTCTCTGGTAGTATAGTATCTATACAGCTTTGAAATGATTTGTTGTAAGATAGCGGCAGTTGTATCTTGACTAAAATTTAATTTTCCAAGTTGTATTAATGAAATGGTATGGTTCACGGTCTCAAAGGGGAAAGCTGTATCTGCAAGACTTTATGTTGTAGTCAGGCCATTGTTCATATCATCTGTTTTTTTACAGACTGTCAATATACTGAAGTCCTTTCAAAGCCATGTTGTGCATCTCGCTGTAAACCATAGACATTTATGTGATAAAAAAACTGCTTGTATGTTAGTTTTCCAAATAGCTTTGCTAAGGGACACCAGTTGATAATTGGCCTGAAATAGTTGCTAGGAATGTACTTTTAACTTTGGATAATGGTGTAATATTTGAGCACTTGAACGGATCTGAGGAAATGAATGTTGATAATGATATACTGACAAATGTTTAATCTGCATTTTAAATTTGAGTGTGACAGCCTGTCTACCCTGGGCCAGTAAGCAAGGAGCCTTAATCTTCACAACTGAGAGATGGTCACTAAAACAGGAATTAATTTGTATAGTAGTTTCAGATGCAGGTCTTTGCATCAAGCACAATTTCTCCAAGAGCACAGGGAACATGCTCCAGACCTGGGACTGGACTCTTTTTGTCTCTCCAGATCTCAAGCAAGACTTACTTGGGAGCACTGTGTCTCAGTTCCCAGTAGCTGACACACCCACACCTGGGTATTTGGTTTTCACACTTTACACTCCTGGGAAAGACTTGTACAGATTTACTAGCTGTACTCCTTCTGCCCAGACTATAAGGTAATAACGCTGCCACCAGTCAACCACTGTCTGGCTTTTACAAGGGTAACCAGTTATAATGAGTAAAATCAATACTAACATAAATGGTAGAGTGTAACCAAAGCAGCCAGGCTTTTTGTAGTGGCAGCGGCATCACTAAAATAAGCCCAAGTACTGTAAGATGTTATAAGTATTCTCTAAAAAACCAGCCACAATGCAAGGTATAAAAATATTCAATAATAAAATAGAACACATGAGAATACTAAATATCTAAGTACAGTAAACACCAGATTTTCAATCACAGGAGAAACAAAAATAACACAATTGGATATGTTCAAACAGATGTAGAAAAAAGCAATGCTTAACTAATCTCACTGTATTTCCTGACTGTCTAAAGAGTAACCGTTCCCTAGCTAACTTAATTAATATAGCAAGGCAAGATTAGATACTGAGATGCTTACTTCCGCAAGGCAAGGTGATGAGCTTCTAACTGACTGAAATGAACTTTCTCACAACTGTGATAACTGTCAGATTTTTATATCCGGTTCCAAAGAAAACAAAACAAGCTGCTGTGTGAGTTCCATCCTCTTAGTGCTGGTTATAGAATGACATCACATTTGATCACCTGACTCTGGCACAATGCACATTCAGAGCTTTGCTAAGATCTGTTGCAGTATCTGAAATCTATAGAAAAGTTTCAAAAATTTCTACTCTTCCATTCCAGAATTCTTTTAATCAGTTATAATAACATTAATACATTTTTCGCACAAGCATCTGTACAAGTCAGTGTGATAGTCAGGTGACACAAAGTTCGTCACAAAACTCTAGCCAACCACGTTGGCACATGCCACAGATTCACTGCCTCACAACACCCCACATCATCACAATGAGTATCTGCCATTCTCAGAACAGCAAGAGGGAATGATACTATATTTAACTCCAGATCTTTTGTCAAATTTTTCCAGGATTTTTACTTGTTTGGAAGAAATTACTTTGAAATGGATGGCTGTCCTGAATTCATGTAAAGGATATTGGAGGTTTGGAAGTGTAGTTTCAGCAGATTGTAGGGTTTATTTAGAGAGTTTATCTAATGTTTAGTTTTAGTAGTGTTTGTATTTATTAGTGAATGATGGCTTAGGGAAACTGGAAGTACTTGTTTAAGAATTAGTAGTATGCTTTGTTAAATTTTTGATTGGTAACTTCTCTTACACTACTTAGGAAAACAAAGCCAGCTGCATGTTTCTAAGATGTGAGGCTTCTGCTGAATAGTTGTTATCCTGCATTCTTTCATGTGGCTCAGGTAGGTTAAATGTTATTCTTTCAGTCATTTCCCATCTGGCTGCTGTCTCTCCTTCATTAGTGTGTTATTAGTTGTAATGTACTTGTATGACTTTCCCCTCAGACATCTGAATATCTGTATGAATAGAAGGGTACCTGTCAAATCTTCGAATGCTCAGAATTTCGAACGTTACATGGTCAAGACCAAACGTTCGAAATTTTGAGTGCTCGAAGATAGACTTTCAATGGCACCGTATGGTGCAGATGGGGAGAATTTCCTCTTTCCACACTGAAGTGCGGTCTCGGAGTTGGTATATTAAAGTAGGGTGTGTGTTGGGGGTGCAGGGGGGCTTGCCCCCCCTGCCTACACTGTTAAAGTGTTTTTTCTGTGTGTTTTTTTTTTTTTTTTTTTTTTTACGTTCGAACATCCAAATGTCAAACATTTGGTCTCGACCATGTAATGTTCGACATTTTGCATGTTCGAACATTTAACATAGACCCAAATAGAATACTATGTGTTGTGGACAGCTGGACAGGCCAGGTGTAAAATAGGATTTATTTCATAGTACAGGAGAGATCCGTTAACTGTGTATAACAGACTACTTAGATTTGCCTCATTGGTTTCTAAAAGAAGTCTACCAAGTACTTATTGTGGAGGTGTTTTTATGATTTTGAAAAAACATATAGTAGGATATGTTGGTAATGACAAGATCATGGATAGACTCATAAACTAAAGAGGAATTTGGTCTGGTTGCTTTCTTCATACGTAGATACTAGGTTAACTGCCCTTGTGGGCTATTTTAAGCCTATCCAGTTTCCCTTTCAAAGTTGAAAATCAAACCATGTACCTTGTGTCTGGGAAGTAAATAACTTAACCTTTATGTCATCCCCCCATTTCTTAACTGGTTGGTCAAGTCCCTTTACGTTTAAATAATTATGAAGGTGAGAGGATCCAGTGTCTGTTGCATTAATTTTATAGAGTACTAGTATAATTGTATTTTTAGCTATACTAGTAGGGTACATCTCTTTCAGCAAAGGAGAGAGGGATGACAGTGGGATATAAGCTATTCTGGTATGCATATGGAATAATTACTAAGAAGGAGATGAACTTTCAGCCACGGAGGGTACTGTCATTGAGAGGTTAGGTTGAGTTATTTGCATTATATTTAAAGAAAAGCTATTCCTGAATAGTAGCAATATAGCTCCACCTTTTTGACTAGGCCTTTTTATTGGTAAGGATAGCAGAATATTGCCAGATATAATTTGAAGTGCAGAAGTCATGTTTTTGTTAGAGCAAGGATATGTGGCTTCTCTCTTGGCAGCCGCCTTTCAGGACTACTCTGGTAGGTTGTTGCTGTTTTATATCAGTTGGTTCAATGTTTAAGTCATTTTGTCTTGTATCAGTGCTTGTAGAAAATCACTTTAGGACAGTGAGTCCTAGATCTTGGTAGATATTGTCAGATAGTATAATTATGGTAATGGTAATGAAAAGCCGAGTACTTTCTTGAAGAAGCCCTTGGCACCTAAGTGGTGTTGTAAAAGAAGAATTTGAATACAGAATTGTTTCCCCAATATAAAGGTAATTCTGCTGAAGAACTCTTCCATGTAGTTTGGGATCTTCTTGATAAATATTGATTCTTATGTTTTTTTTTTTTTTTTTACCTGCTACTCCTGAGAATGATTAATGGGTAAGTAGTCACTTATTTAGAGAACAGATTGTAATTGCAGCAGAGATTAAAGAAAATGGCATCTGCCTTTGTTGTGCTGTTAAATGAATGCCACCAAATATTTGGGGTAACATATGGTGAAAGAGATGAGAAGGTTTGACATTAAGGGTGTGAGATGGAAAATTCTGGTACAAAGGCAAGCAGAGAGAGACTGTCTTGCTGCTACTGAGTACCAATTCAGTGCAGGTACTGTGAGCTGCAGAGCTGTTGGGGTCCCTATATAACTAATGTTAAGTTATAAAAAGACCTGCACATTTTTCAAGGATGTGCTTGACTAGTTATTTGGGTTCTTTGGCAACTGTTTCCTGCTAATGGTAAAGTGCATTGTACTACTGTCCTCTGATGATTTACTGGTGTCTTGTTGCCTTAAGACTCTTGTAGTTGTAGAGGTAGTGCTAATGGTTATCTAGGTAATGATAGAAACCTCATTAGTAAATCTTGTTACCAACAAGACCTGATGTTGGAAGAAGAGCTACAGGTGTCTTGCAGCTGGTAAAAATCAAATGATAGCAGCTAGATCTCAAAATCTCTTTTATTACTAATACTATCAAACTGTGAGAGCATAGACATTTTACTGGAATAGTTATGGGAGTCTTGGTGTTTCAATGAGCTAGAGAGATTAGGAATTAATAATAGAAGGTTCAGAGGCTATTCTTCTTTTACTTGTATTAAAGTTACTTAGATTCACTAGCTCTTGCCAAGGACTCATAGTAAGGTTAGGTCAAATCTGATAAAAAGGTGTTAATAACTTTTTAATATTTTGAAGAGAGTGGTTTTATAGTGTGATGTAAGGTTAATTGTGTTGGCTGGAATGGTATATCCCTTGATATCTTCAAGACCGGTCCATATGAATATTTTTATTACTCCTCCACGTTTCCCTGCCAAGCCTATTCTGACAAAAGTCTAACAAGGTTTAATACTTTAGTCTTTTCTCAGTTTATTAACGTTGTTTTCAACATTTCTTCAATGAGCAACCTTCTTCTTTATGCTTCTAACTTAATATTTTGATATGACTTGTTAACATTACTCACCTTCACAGATGTCTGACTTCTCATGGACTTCTTGTCAACCATGTTAAAACACAGCATGCGCTTCTAGGCAGCCGTAAAAATACTTACTAGACAACAGGTTTTCCAATAACCTTCTTCTCTATAGGTATTTCTGTCAAAAAGAATCCATCAATTCAAATGTCTAAGACTTTGGAAGAGACCCATCCCTACATTTCACATCTCATTTATAAAAAATATTCTGTAAATTCCAAGGTCAGTAAAACTACTTCACCAGCTACAACATCAGCTGCCAAAAGAAATCGGGAAACTTGTAGCATTTCTTCCTTGATAATAGTACTTTACAACATTCTGTCAGTAATCATTACTTATTAAAATCTTCTCAAAATACAGCTATGCCTGAATAGAGTCTCTCAGCCCATTTACTCATCCCCTAGAATAAATATCAGTGCATTTCTTTGGGCAGAGCCAGGATTTTTACCCTTTGACCTTCATCCCTATAAATTGTAGCCAGCTTTATGTTTAAATGAATGCCTTCTGTGTGGAGTCTGCATGTTCCCCCTGGGGTCATGTGGGTTTCCTCTGGGTGCTTCGGTTTCCTCCTGCACTCCAAAGACATGCAGTAATGGGGTTGGATATAGTAAACTGGCCATAGGTGTAAGTGTGCTTGCAAGTGTGTGGTATGGAAGATCAGTTTGCGGCAGGGCTAGCCACCCAGCGTTGTGAACCTTTGCTCCAGCTATTATCACTTATTGGAGGATGGATTGATCTGCATCTTAATCATATGTCTCATTTTAGCATGTGAACTTAACTCAAAGCATGCTTTAGAGCACTGTATTCTGAACAGTATTCCAGTTATCTTTAGCAATGCCATCGCATCACTTAACTTGTGCAACCAATACCTGCTCACTGATAAGCCCTAAACTCCATGTTATTGCATATGACAGACAAAGCCTTCAAGCCATCTTCACAAAAGGCAGTAAATCACACGTTTATGCTGTCATCTTGCATTTCTTCAGGCCTGTACCTTTACACTCCATGTTGGTGTAGGTCTTAATTTAGTCCGTCCCTACAGAACTGTTACCTCCAAGGACAGCACGTTTGCTTTTATTAATCTAATTCTGAATTGCTTAGTAAGTACTCTAACCAAGCAACTGCCAGTAATGGGTCCTTACATTAGTTTACTTTATCAGTGACTGAAAGTTTTGTAATATTCTCAAACTATTGAGTTCTCTCTGTGCTGCTCTTGTGTTTAAACTGTATCTTATTTAAAACTGTAACAGCTGTTTATCAGTGTACTATAAATGTGCTTTATATTCACAAATGTCTTGTGTCACTGAATGGATGCATTTATGTACTGTGCATGCAGGTACATTGTGTTATTGTTTTATTTCAGATTAATTGTGTAACAAAGTTATAGCTAATAATTGAATGTTATGGGTCAGTCCATCAGTCCATCTACCCAAGTGAAAAAGCAAAACTGAGATGAGTGGTTTATGGTTAACACCCTAATTTCTTACTTACTGGTTTACTATATTGTACATACATCTTTTGCTGGAATATGCATTCCTCACTGAGTTTGTTGCTGATTGAAGTGATTTGTGCTGTCTTCTCTGAATTAACGACAGCCCTACCGTTACATGGAACAGTTACTGCATGTGTGTGTGTTAGCATCTTGTAGACTATTTAATGTTTACAACTTGGCAGTTTCAGACCACTTATAGCTTATAGTTAAAGTTCACATCATCAATAAAAAAAAAGTTGTGCAGATCTTATCTGGGCCTCTCAGTTACAAAATCTAAGTATTAATGTTTCTTTTTCTTTATTGGCATTAGGGATTTATTTTACTTGATGTTGTTTAAAGAGATTTTCCAATTTTTCAAGAAAATAATTTCTCAATACCTTGGCTCTGAATTGCAACAAAAGAATGTTGCTCTTAATGCATATTTAAAAAAAAATACTGGGGTTCCCCCACCATTATAGAATCAGGATGTCTGGAGAAGATGGCCTGATTCTAGGGAAAAGACAGAGGAGCGCATAAGACCATTTGTGGGTTAGGGCAAATAGGATTGATGTTTTCTTGAGTTTGTAGCTCTAAAGAATAAGAACACCACTGCTTGCTGAGGCATGGGAGATGGCTTATTAATAATAGTTGCCATGCAGCCATATAATGGAGTTTACACAACATATCATTGATTAAGAGACCAGAATACAGTTTAATGTTATTTATACCCATATGAATACTCACATGCACGCATACACTACACACACACAGAAATATATTTATAATTACATTTATAATTATTGAAGTGCCTGGGCGGCCACAGTGGTGCAGCGGTTAGTGTTGCCGCTTCACAGCGAGAGGTTCTGTGATTTGATCCTCGGCTGGGGTGCCTTATGTGCGAAGTCTGCATGTCCTCCCTGTGGTCGCGTGGGTTTCCTCCGGGTGCTCCGGTTTCCTCCCACATCCCAAAGACATGCTGTAGGTGGATTGGGCACACTAAATTGGCCCTAGGTGGGCCTTCTGTGGAAGGTTGGGTGCCGGGCTGGCAAGTCGACACTGTAAAACTCCACTGCCAATCATGAGTGGACGGTGATCCGCTGTGGCGACCCCTAACCGGGAAAAGCTGAAAGAAGAAGAAGAAGAAATATTGAAGTGCCTACATGCACTACACCTCCTTGGTGAAGCCGCCCTGTCAGATTTGTAAAGGATTTTCTGACAGGACTTTGAACGAACGTAAAAATAAACTAGTACTTAAGGGGTCTCCTTAAGACCTCTTTCTGCGAGGCTATTTCTGGGTCGCAGGAATCTTCTCCTACTTTCAGACAACAAAAAAGGTCCAAGTCACTTCCATCATCTCCCTCTGGAGACCCTAAGGAATTGAAACATAAAAAGGCTAAATTGTCAGAGTCGTCGGTGCTAGCGGCTGCTTCGGCACCAACTCGCTTGATTCTGTCTCCGATTATGTCTGCTGGTTCCTCTACATTGTTTTCCACGCAGACTTCAGCCTTCATGGTGTAGACTACTAAGGCACCGACTAGTTCAGTGCAGACTTTCTCAACACCGATTGGTATATCGGCGTAGTCATCTTTGGCACAGATGGAAGTCTCGGTGCAGACTCCTTCGGCACCGTTCAGTTTCTCGGTGCAGACATCTTAGACGCAGTTCTCGGCACAGACCCCTTCGACGCCAACAGTTTTCTCAGTGCAGACCCCCTCAGCACCGACAGTTTCTTTGGTGCAGGCCTTTTCAGCACCGATGGTTTAGATGCAGACAACTCCAATTTTGACGCCACCGTTCTCTGTGCAGGATTCTTCCACACTGTTGATTTCAGTGCATACCGCTTCTGCACTGGCTTTAGTGGCACAGACTATACAAACACTGCCAGTTTCGATGCAGATGTTAGCTATTCAGGCACCTTCTTTGAGTGGTCGTGTTAGCCCTTTTTTGGACAGGCCCAAATCGCCTTCAGGGTTTTCAATGAGGTCTACCAAAAGCCTTTCTGAACATGATGTGGTGTGTCTTATAGACCAGCTGCTTTTGGCCAGAGGAATTCCTGCCCTTTCAGAAGTGTTTCTCCCCCTGGAGTTGATCACCCTTCTCCACAGACTCCTACCTGTACTCCTTTGATCTCTGTGGAGGTTTTGAGGGATCCCTCCTCAGGCGGGCCAACCTTCCAGGCCTTGGAGAGGACACTGGCCTCAGCTTCTCGGGCCTCTCTGTCGGAGACTACTACTTCCTCTGTGCCTCGGCTGTCGCAAGTCACAACCCTGGACACCGGGCACAGAAGTCTCGGGCCATTCTCCCCCCGGAGACCCCATCCTTGCAACCTTCCCCAGAGTCTCTCACTGAGGATGTCCACCACAAGACTACGTGTAAGAAGAAGCACATGGACTCCACGGAAGCGTCATTGACTGAAGATGCATTTTACGATGACGGGAGGGGTCCCCACGTTCTCCTTCTGACAAGGTTTCCTTTGGTGACATCTTTGAAATTCTAAAGCAGAGATGTGAATGGAAGTCCTCTAACCCTTCCTCAGAGGACTCTGTGTTCCTGCAGGCTTTTCGTGCCCGGCCCCATACCTCCTGGGTTACCCCACCTGCCGATGAGCTTGTCAAGCTCATCGTGCAGCGTGAGTGGAAGGCATCGGACTCGGTGGAGGCCAAACCTTGTAGGCCGGACAAAATCCTTTCTCCCCCAGTAGAGTGCCCCCATTGGTCGAAAGGTCTCCCAGTAGATGCCATGGTAGTGGCTGCCGCTACAAAGAAGGAACTGGCGGAAGAGAGCCAGACTGTTCACCCACCCAATAAGGAATGCCGGGCGGTGGACAGATAAGGGAAGCGAGTCTTCGCATCATCGACCTTTGCTGTTAGGTCCTTGAACTGCTTGGCACATTTCACAAGGCTACAGAGAGACTTGGTGTCCGAACTCTCTGAGACCTTGGCAGGAGCAGTTTCTGATGAGGTCCGAGAAAAGGTGGCCTCTCAGTTAGCGGCCCTAGAATCTCTTTCCATTTCCTCAATGCATTTCATATCACATGCTACCGTGGGAGTGGCGAGAGCAGCGAGTGCAGGCATAGTTATGAGACGCCATGCCTGGATGCACCTTTGTGATCCCTTCAAGGCTTCCTTTCTTAATGCCCCTATTGAGACCACTACTTTGTTTGGGTCCAAGGTAAAAGATACATTGGCCAGATGTGAACAGGACAGTAAGACCCTGTCTGCCGTGGGTGTCCGTTTATCTTCTCCTAAGCGGTTCTATTCTAGGAATCAGAAGAGTGGGAAAATGTGGCACAAAAAGTCTCAGGGTCCTTTCCGTGATTCTCGGGCAGAGTTTTCCCCTAGAGGCAGGGGGAGAATTCTAATGGAAGATGCCCCTTTTGGGACAGGGGAGGTCCGTGAAGACTGGGTTCCAGGGAATCTTTCTCTGGACAGCCCTATCAGCGCTCCTGAGGAACAGCCTGATTGCTTTCCTCTGGAAGCAGTCGGGGGTCGTTTTTCCTTGTAACCTTTTGCTTGGCAAACCATAAACACAGATGCTTGGGTACAAAGGCTCGTCACCAGAGGATAACATACTCCTTTCTTATTCAACCCCCTTACCCAGAAGCTTACCCGACGTACCACCCAGTCAAAGGAAAGCCACAGCTATAGAAATATCAGAGCTGTTTCAAAAAAGAGTCATCCAAACAGTCCCCCCAGACCAGACAGGATCCGGCTTCTATTCACGATTCTTTGTGGTGCCAAAAAAGACAGGGGACTGGAGACCAATTCTGGATCTCAGCACCTTAAACCAATTTGTAAAGACAGAAAAATTCCGGATGGTCATGGTTTAGTCTATACTTCCATTTTTGGAAAAAGATGATTGGATGTGCTCCATAGATCTTCAAGACGTGTACTTACCACATAAAGGTGGAAAGGTGCTCAAGAAGATATCTTCACTTCCGGGCGGGAGCCAGTCATTACCAGTTTTGTGTACTGCCCTTTGGACTCTCTACAGCCCCCAGAGTGTTTACAAAGTGCATGGCTGTAGACACAGCTCAACTGCATCTTGAGAAAATCAAATTTCAGAGTGTGTGTGTCAGCTGTTTGGAGCAGGGACACAAAGCACTGGTTTCACAGAGACGGTACTGGAGAACTTGGCTTGGGCACTCTGCTAAGGTCTGAATTCTATAGCTGTGCTAGTGGGGAGTCTAATTGGTGACCTGGATGGAAACAGAGAAATTCAGACCCTGGACTGTGTTTTCCCAGTGTGCTCTTAA